>NW_024543210.1:8062500-8305000 GCF_018167655.1 Microtus oregoni | reverse complement strand
GCCACATGGCCCGCTACCACCATTTGGGACCTACAGCATTTCTGCTGCTTACTGCCGCCGGGGATCTTAAAGCATTTTCAAAAAAAATATAAAACCAGGTGCATGTCAGACATTGGCAGGGGCTGGGCAGGAGTAATGGCCCCAATGGGTCTGTTTTGTTTTTTTTCTTTTTTGGGATGGCCTGTTGCAGGACAGTTTCTGGCCTTTCTCATCAGTGCTCCCAGCGCATCTGCTTCTGTATTGTCTCAGCCATTTAAAATCACTCAATGCTGGCACATAGACCCCTTGAGTCATAGATACAGGCTGTGTCTTTTGTCTTTGTCACCTCTCCTCTACCCTCTACCCCCAAATAGTTTTACAATCCCAGTTGTGGCAAAGAGTGAGGAAGTGGAGGTGTGCAAACACAGGCACAGCACGCTCCAACCTCAAGGGTCATCTGTGTGCTGGACTTAAGGCCATGGCTCCGGGGTACTCAATAAACAGGTCATGTTCACCTTGCTGAGAGCTACGCCTGCTCTTGGCTGATGTGGAGGACAATGTCTAGCTTCTGCTACCCCAGCTAAGGTCACTGGTACCAGAGTAGGGACCCATTAGCAGTGCACCGAGGATCTGCAGCAGGCTGCAGGCTGCAAGCATTTCAAGTGTGCGCAGGCAGGCAAGACTCGCGACCTCCCTCCTGAGGCAATCTAAATGTTAGTAGATTGAAATCCTCAACCATTCCGGTCTGCTAACAAGAGGAGTAAATCACCTTTGAGAAACCAATTATGCTGCCCTAATAGCATCCTGCTCACGGAGCCCCATGCCAAATAAACCCAAATTCAGTCCCGCAGAGCTATGTCAATCTTGCAAACTCACAGTCCCCCCACCCCCGCCGCCGCGCGTCCCTCACCCCCCAGGCAGATCAGGGTTCAGGCTCCAGACAGCTGGTTGACTAAGAAGGTGGTCAGGGTTCTACTATGCTGTAATGGCTCCGTTCTTATTCGCACACTGCCTGCATCCTCACTCACTTGAATATGCAGCTTCTGTTTCCAGTCACCCCTTCGCCTGTGGAGGTGATGAGGGTTGTGGGTGAGAGAGGGTTGTGGGTGAGATGGGGGAGGCGGCAGAGGGAAGGCTGGCAGCAGCCTGAGCAGAGATTACAGGGCTATATGATTAGGGGGAACCCTTAGAGTTCAGAGTCAAGTGATGGGGGAGCTGTGGGAAGGCAGCTCTTCATGACCATGGTTAAGGGAGTGGGCAAGGCATTTTGGGGATGGAAGAAAAAAGTGTTGATGGGCAGAGGGGAAGGAAAGTAGAGATGAGCTTTCACTGGGACTCTGGGGAGGGGAAGGAAGAGTGTAGGGATGATGGAGGATGATGAGGGTGTTAGGGAAACTGGCTCCCTTTCTCCATTCAAGGAGGCTAGGAGCTCCAGGGCTGAGAAGACCCACCGGAATCGTGACCTGGAGAGGGGTTCAGGCACTCCTAGAGATCTCAGTGGTCACGTGGGCCTCGTGGTCCCAGAAGACAGAGCTGGCCAACAGTAGCTCCCAGAGAGAGTCTAAGGCCGGCCCTAGCCTATTCTGAGTTGCTGTCCTGGAATCTTACATGCAGGTCCCCAAATGAATTCACAGAGCTGGATTTCCAATGCAAACTACATGAGGGTTTTTAATAATATTCAAACTTGAGTTTGGACTACATCTCCACCATGCCAACACAGTGGGTGAGGGAAGTGCAGCCTCAAACCCTGGGGAAGGGGTAAACTTTTAAGGGGGGTTTGAGTCCTTGGGATTGAGTGAGCAGTATATAGGAGAAGGTAGTTTCTGAACCCATTGGTCAGTTGGTCAGTTTTTGGGTGCAAAAACCTAACAAAGAGCCGCTAATAATTGACAAGGTGTCTTCAAGGACAGGATGCCTCCCAAGAACATCTGGACCCTGTTAAATTTTATGGCCCTGCTCCCTATCTTTTTAATTGTCCATTTTTAGGGTATCTGCTCAAATTTCTGCTATGGTAGCACCTTTCTGGAGCTGAGATTCACATACACCTCCCCCCCATCCCGCCCCAGCTGATTATATGACTTAAGATGAAGCCCTTTCTTTAAAATGGAGTTTGCAAAGTCAGGTCCTCACACAGGGTGGTTTGTGAAGGACAGAAACTTGGCCACTTATGGTTTGGATGTCAGCTTTTAGAGACAGAATTTCATTTTGTAGTCCAGGATGGCCTTTAACATTCAAGGTAGCCCAGGCTGGCCTTGGAGTCAAGACCCTCCCATCTCCCCCAGTAAGATGTTTTCTTTATGAAGTTCCCACCATCAAATATTTTATTATAATAACAGAAAATGCACAAGACATTGCTAAGCAAACTCGTTAACCTTAACCTGGGGCTCTTACTGTGTATCTAATGTGGATCCTACTCTAACAGTTTAATGGCAGAAGGCAACCTTGGTGTGTTTTAGCCAAGGAGCACCATGCACTCACACCATGCCACAGAGCTCAAGGGCGGGGAGTGGGAGTTTATTGGAGGAGTGCAGAGGTGGCCTCAGAGAGAGCAGAAGAAAAGAGAGAGAAAGGCAGGAAGGACTTGCCTTTTATAATGCATGGGCATAGGGAGAGGGCTTTACTAGGTGGCTGCAGATCTCTTCAATTATATTAAAATCATTAGGGGCTGGAGAGATGACTCAGTTGAAAGAGGGTACTGCCTTTGCAGAGGATTTGTTTCTTGCTCCTGCATTGTACCTCAGAACGGCAGTAACTCCAGTTCCAGGGAATCTGATGCGCCATCTTCTGGCCTTTGTGGGTACTGCATGCATGTGATGCACATATGCATAAAAATCAAGGCAAAACACTCATGCATAAAAAAATGAAAATAAACAAACCTTTATAAATTAAGTTATCCAAATTCAAAACCATGTAACCGAGTTATTAACTTGTGTGCTTCTTTATTAACATCTTAGATAATCAGGCCTGGTGGTAGAATCTAATAATTTCCATAATTTCGAACTAGAGACCAATGTAACTGATGTAAAACAACATGGAAACAGCTGTGGTTTCTACTGGAGACAAATCCAGTTATTGCAAATGCTGTTATATTTTGTCACCCACAGTGTTAATTGAAGGATATGCTAAATTTCAATGACAGATTAGGGAAGATAAGGATGTATTTATTTTCTCATCCACACTCATGGGTCACCCTGAAATCTGTCTGTGAACCTCGAGGGTGAACACCTTCACACGTGTACTTTGTGGGACCTCAAAAAGCAGGGGTGGCCCTTGCCATGTCCCTTTGGTAATGGAAGAATTCAGGAGTTTGTTGCTTAAGTCTCCCTCCCAGCTAGTGTGTCCAGAAGCTCCAGACAGCCTGGAGTGATCCACGTCTCAGACATGGCAGGGATAGCTGGTGTCACCCACTGCCCCTGCCCACTAAGTCATATGACATGGGGCACAAGTGACGCGTGTCACTTCAGGAAGGCACAGGAGAAGCCCCCTTTAGACTCATTCTTACTTCCTAGCCTACTAACCCTGAAATGACACCATGAAGGGCAGCTTCAAAAGAGGGTAGGGTTGCTGTCAATGTGGTCCCCTGAGTGGTAGCCCAGGCTCCAATCCGTGTGCTTCAGGTCAGACTATGGCAGTCACCAGCAAGCTGCACGCTCACATAGTGCTTAGCAATGGGAGTTGTAGGCGCCTGGGGCTGAGGGTGTCCTTCACAGTCTTTCTGATTAGTACAGCCCTGGACACATTTCCTCTCTGGTGATTCCAGCACACCTGTGTCATCTGGACACAGGGCACACCACATCTCAGTCTTTTCTGAGACAACAATTTTTATTTTATTTCATAAAAGTATAGGTGTTTTGCCTACATGTATGTCTGTGCACTACATGCAGGCTTGGTACCTGCAGAGGCCAGGAGAGGGTGTCTACCAACCCCCTCCCCAGAACCGGAGCCTGCAGAGGCCAGGAGACCTCTCCCCCAGAGCTGGAGTTACAGATGGTTATAAGTGTAAAACGCTGTTTGAGTTCTGGGGGGTTGATCCCAGGTCTTCTAGAAGAGCAATGTTCTTAGCTGTAGAGGAAGCCCCCCCCCCCCAAGCCTCATACCGTGTTTGAGCTTGTTGTAGACAACCTTGCTTCCACTTACGTTATACTCCTTCCACGGTTGGGGCGGGGGGATGACTATGACTCCACCCAACCTCCCTGGTAGCTTATTCACTCCTGAGGGAAGAGAGAACATGGTTTTCTGATTTAGACTGAGGCTGCACATCCACTCAGTCCTCTGTGTGGTCCTGTACTCTTTCTCCCCTACCATGTGCCAGGCACCGATCAGCACGGTGAACTCTGAAGAAGGCTTGCACACCACAGTGACTGCACTTCTGAGACTTATCCTTTGCGAAGCTGTCTATCCTCCTTTTGACTGGCATTCTAAATGAAAACAAGCCCCATTTTGTTTTCTTTCTTAATGAAAGCCTTATTCACTTAAATGCCGTTTAGATCTACCAACCCCAGAACGTTCGTCTCGTGACCCTCACAAACCCTCGGAATGTGTAGGAACCACCCTTAGTCTCCAGCCTGTGAAACAACTTACACGAGTGACGTAAACTTGGGTGATGTTTAATTTGCAGAAAAGTGACATTTGCTGTTTGCTTGACTCCTGGTGGTAGGGTTGTCCATAGCTCAGATCTGTGTATTTTTCTTCCAGTACTCTTCTGGTGAGTCCAGCCTCATAGCCTGGAATTAGCCATAGGAGGCGAAGATCAGTTGTGATGTTCAGGCCTGCGTTTAAATCCTGGAGCCTGTGGGGTTTTTCTCATTTAAACCACCATAGAGGTTGAGATCCAGGAACTGGAGAACCCTCCCACCTTCTCAGGTGCTGGTCCCCAATACAATGGGTTTCCCCTTCCATCGCTCATCTCTGAGCTTTCGAGTGATGAGGGTGACAAACGTGAGCTCCATCCCTGTCGCAAACCCATCACTCACCCACAATCTGCCCATCCCCACACTCCAGTGCATCCGAGGCTTTGAGCAGAGATTTCTCTGTTTGCTTTAGCCTATCTACCTAATGTTTTCATCACTGTGTTTTCGAAAGTGCCATAAATTATGAGTTTCCTTGTTTGGCTATGATAAAAAAAATCAAGCTGTTTACATCTTGGAATGTGAAATTTGGAGTCACCTAACTCTGTGCTCCCAGGCCATGGCTACCTTGGGACAATGGTCCTGTATCCTGTAAAGATTTGCTGCTTGTATTGGTTTAATAAAATGCTGATTGGCTAGTATCCAGGCAGGAAGTTTAGGCGGGGCAACCAGAATAGGAGAATTCTGGGAAGAGGAAAGGCTCAGTCTGCAATCATCATCCAGACATACAGGAAGTAAAATGAGAATGCCTCACTGATAGAAGGTGCCAAGCCACATGGCTAACACAGACAAAAAGTATGGGTTAATTTTAGATGTAAGAGTTAATTAATAAGAAGCCTGAGCTACTAGGCCAACCAGTTTATAATTAATGTAGGCATCTGTGTGTTTTTTTGGGACTGAATGGCTGCAGGATCGGCCGGGACAGAAACCTCTGTCCACACATGGTCCCTCATATTTGGCTACAGACTAAGCCATCACTTCTCCCCTTTGAGATAAAAGTTGTTTTTGTGTCCATAGTAGGGTGTCTGCCTTTTCTCTGCACAGCTGAAAAGATTCGTGAGGACTTCTGCTTCTCTGCTAAAAGGCCAGAGAGGATGTATGCCACTTTGTGTGGCAGCCTGCTGCCCTGTAACAAGCTTTGTTGCAAGGGTTTACCCTGGGCTGAGCTGTGGTGTTTAGTCAGCTCCCTCACTGTCCTTGAATGGATCAGATATACTCTCTGTCCCTTAACTTGCTGAGATGTCCTAGCCCAGCTCCTTTATGCCTTTTTCATGTCCTGATAAAACTGAGTTCACACCTGGCCTTTAAAATGGCCTTTTCCAATGTAACCTTTAGCAAATGTTTATTGATCACCTAAAGGATCGCGGTGGCATAAATGCCACATCCAGGTTCCAGAATTTGACCTTTCTGCACATTGTTTTTGGACTAACTTGGGGCCTGGCTCTGTGCCAGGTGATGTGGTTGCGAGGAGCAGCTGGCACCAGGTTCCCCCTGACTGAGAGCTCCTTGAGGGCCAGGATGGTTTGCTTTCTGTTGCTGTGATAAAACACGTGACCAAAAGCAACGCGGGGAGAGAAGGGTTTATTTGGCTCACATCTATCGCTGAGGGAAGTCAGGGCTGGGGCATAAGCAGGGGCCAGGAGGCAGAGACTGAAGCAGAGGACATGGAGGAACACTACCTGCTGGCTTACTTTACCTACTGTGCTCAGTTGTTTTCTTACACTACCCAGGGCTATCTGTCCACGCCTGGCAGCCATCACAGTCAGATAGACCCTCTCACATCAATCATCAGTCAAGAAAATGGCCAGGCTGTGGTGTACAGGCCATTTCCCCGATTGAGGTTCGGCTTCCCCAGATGACTCTAGCTTGTGTCAAGCTGGAAGAAACTACCCAGTGCAGAAGAATATCTGCCTCCGGCTGACTTTACATCAGGGCCCAGTTCCACCCAACTTTCCCCAGCCCCCGACCACCCTGCAGTTGGCTGGCACACGGATGACAACTGAGCTGCCTTCCCCCTTTGTAGCCAAGTGTGTAATGTTTAACTCTGTGGAGGAAGGAGTGAGGAAGAATCCGTGCTGAGTGCAAGAAGCCCAACTCAATTTGGTGACTATGAAGGTCTATTCCCAGGGACCACGCCATTTATTCACTGGGAAACAAGAGCTTAGGACAAAGTGTGGAGAAAGGCACACAGCTTCACGTGCCAGGTCAAATGGATGAGTTACCAAAAAGACCTATGAACACTGTGGAGAAGGATGGAGAGAGCGAGAACATCTCATTGCTGACACCTCCTTTGGCTTCACACTTTCCTGGCTTCTTCCTGTCCCACAATATCATTCCTAGTGTCCATCTCCTGTGCTTCCATCTGGATTTTAGACATGGATGGCCAGTGGCACAAACAGCAGTTGCACATTGAATGTGTCCCCTTAACCTTACAAGTTCCAGAGGACTTTCTGTCCCCTGTGCTACCTCATGGCATGATTTTGTCGTCTTTCAAGGCAGGAACTTCCGTTCTGAGACAATTGTCAGCAGATTATCTTCCTAACCTGCTGCTCGATACTTCCTTGGCTAGCGTAGGCTGGACAGCTGCCTAATGGCTTTTTTATAGTCCAGCGGTGTGCTGCTTCATTAAACCCCAGTGACGGTCACATGCGTGGGGGCACCCTGCTGATGAGTCAGGAGCCGGTGATGGCAACATACTCAAGTCAAAAGACAGATCTGTGGCATCAGAAGGAGACATCACGACTTCCTGCCACCATGCAGTCAACAGAACCAAAGCTCAGAGGATAAGGTTGCCATCTGAGGCTAGGGTGCTCAACCTGGCAGCCAGGGGTCACACGTGGGACTGTGAGGTACATAAAGATCTTTGTACAAAAACAGAGAACATGTCTAGCTCATCATTGCTTTTAAGAGCGAGGACATGTGAAGTCGTGTTTTGCGTGTGGTGAGTTAAACAAATAGTATTTGTATGCATGCCATTGCTTCTTGTTTTGGGGCAGTATAGGTGCTAGAAAACTTACAAGGCATGTGGTATTGTTTATTTCCATCACACGGTTATAGTTTAAGATCGTATAGAGAGTTGGTAGCAGGGGGATGAATGTATGTGGATTTGTGTGTGAGTGTATGTGTGTCTGTGTTAGTGTGCATGGCAGTCTATGAGGAAAGTGGGGTAAATACGTGAATGTACATGAGTGTGTATGCATGTATGTCTATGTACCCATATGTAAGGATGTGTGTGCATATATGGTGATGCGTGTGCACAAGTATATATATATATATGAATATATTATATGTACTTAAATATATGAATATATACATATACATATATATACTTTTATAAATGGATATATACTTATATAAATGGATGATGTGAGTATGAATATAAGTATTGTATGAGTGTACATGTGTGCATGTATGTGTATATGTAGGAATGTGCATATGTATATAAGTACATGGGGATTGATGTACACATATGTAGAGGGTCTCCTGATTAGCTTAAAGTGGTGAAGTTGCCATAGCCCGGAGCTCTGGGAGAGCTTTACCTGAGGGATTACTAGTTCAGATCAGTCTATGGGCGTGTCTACAAGCATTTTCTTAATTGCTAACTATTGCAGGAGGACCCTGCCCATTGTGGGTGGTGTTATCCCTAGGACAGTGGGCCTGGGTTATATAAGGAAGCCAGCTGAGCAAACCAGTAAGTGGCATTCCTCATGCAGAGCCGGGGAGGGAGTGGTGTTGCTTGCAAAACAACTCCCATGTTGCTGCAGCCTTGGTACCAGGACAAACCACGTCTTTACTCCAGCCATGTGCCTATCTGAATCATATTACTGCAGGGCCAGAGCTTACACATGGCCCTCAAACATAAGGACTCAAGGAAACCGCCAATACTGTGGGATTTTCTTTTTCTGTATATAAAACACCCCAGTTTGCTTTCTTCGAGCTGGGGATGTGTCAGACCCTGACATGTGCCAGGCAAGAGCTCTACTGACAGCTGCAATAGCCCAATACTTGCATGTTAACACATCTCTGGCTATACATGGCTTGGATAGTTCTACTTCAGTAGCCATGTGTCCCATGGCTGGAGGTCCCACCAATACAATAAGGCCATACATAGCCTGGCTATGTTGTGAGGAACAGGTGAAGTGGGGTTTGTACAAAGCTGCCCACAGAGTAGATGATCAATATGGGTCACTCCTTCCAGCCCTCTCTAGCCTGTCCCTGTTCAGAGTCTGCTAACTACTCAGATGTAATGAGGCTCTCCCAGGGGATTTCCTAGACAGCCCTAGGCATGCGACAGCCAGGCCAGTGCGGACTGCCAGCGATGACTTCATCACTGCTGCTCTCCACTAGTGCGTACAGAGCTCTGCACGGCTGCTGTGTTGTGCGGCCTTGACAACTCAGCGTGTGCACCCGTGTGAGCATGTAGGCGCATGGGCATGGTATGCACGTGAAGTAGGATGAGCAAGGCTCAGAGGTTGATTCCTCTAATCCCAGGCAAGATGAACATCGCGTGTTCTGATCTCTCCTTTGTTCACTTGGAGTACATACCAACAAAACCACTGGAGCAGAAGAAGATCGAAAACCCCGAGAAAGAAGCTGGGGGTGGAGCCTATGCGTCAAAGGGAGTAGTGGATTTCACTTCACTTACTTACTTGACTTAAACCCAGGGCTCACTGTTTTGGCTAGGCAGCAAGCCCTAAATATCTACTTCCCCCTACCCATTGTCCCATCCCCAGCATTGAGATTCCAGACCTACGATGTCCCAGAGAGCTTTATATAGGGGAACTCGGGATCTGAACTCGCTCTACCAGCCCAGTCACCTTCCCAACACCATGGGATGGATTTTAAAGAATGGCAGAATCTTGCCCTGAATGATTATCTGGCATCTGAAGGAAACAGATGGTGCTGAGAGTGAGAAGGGAGGGATCGTTAAAGACTGCAGAGGGTTCGCGTTTCTCAGAAAAGAGAAAATGATCCTCATTCAATCACGGCTCCGTCAATGATAGGAGAGAATTTATAGAAATTTCACGAGGCTCTTAGAGAGGACTGGAATTCAAAACGAGTTCGTCATGAACAAAAACTGAGGTCGGATTAACTTGATTTCCTCCCCCAAAGACTTGTCTATCCAGGAATCAGGCCTGATGTCGCATTGCTTGCTTACTGTATTGGCTAGCTGCTGCTGCACCGTCAGAGAGGCACAGTCGAAACAGACATGGGACGTTCTGCAAAGCCCAGAGGTTTTGCTATCTCGTGTTTTATAGAAAAGTTGGCTTCTTTTGGCTAAAATCAGTAAAGGGATCTAGAGAAAGCCGCAAGGACCACAAGGAGGCGTAGCTGCTACAACTGTACACTAGGGGGCAGAAGAAAGCTGACGAGTGGCGGTTGCACACTGGTCCATATCCCAGAATCCCAAAGGGTCTGGAGCTCAGATCCCACCTGGGACACCACAGCTTATTGGCCGATGAGTAGAAACCACTAGCACGTGAGGGTGAGCTGCTGAGAGCAGAGTTCCCAGCCTCTCTGCCCTCCCCACTGTCTCTCAATCTCTGTTCTACATTGCCCTTTCTAAACATAGCCAAATATAACGGTGCATGCCTGGAATCCTAGCACTTGGGGGGTTGAGGTAAGAGGATCAGGAATTCGAGGTCCTCTTCAACTACATATCTAGTTTCAGGCTAATCTCGTCTACATGAGACCCTGCTCAAATAAACAGAGGGAGAGGGTGAGGGATAGGTGTAATGGTTTAAGTAAAAGGCTGCAGGTCCCCAAGTGGCGGCAGTGGGCAGCGGGTCCCGAGACCACAGCAGACCACAAAGGCAGCCGGGTCCCAGGCAGGTAGCCGCGTGGCGGGTGAGAGGGTGAGAGACCGAGAGAAGGATAGACACACCATGCAGAGTGAAGTTGGATATTTATTTAGTGGGTTGTAGAGGGAGAGAAGGCATTTTTTGGGGTGGGGGAACCACTTGCATGCCCTCTTTCTTTCATTTTGTTTTTTGTTTTTCAAGACAGGGTTTCCCTGTGTAGCTCTGGCTGTCCTGGAACTTACTCTGTAGACCAGGCTGGCCTTGAACTCACAGAGATCAGCCTGCCTCTGCCTCCTGAGTGCTGGGATTAAAGGTGCATCACTTTCTTTCTCTGAGCCTCAGTTGTTTATCTAGGACTATACCTCTGTGACCCCTGGGGATGCAGCATGGCCGTAAGAAAGGCCCCTTGCAAGGTCTCTGTACAGTGTTGCTATTCTCTATGGGGAGGGAGCATCTGGGGACACAAGATGGCTAAAATTCAGCTTCTCTTGTCGAGCCTTGGAGACAAGAACCTTCCCTTCAGCCCTCCCCTCTACCACCAGTCTCTCAGCCTTGCCTCCAGCTCCTTGCCACCCTGGCTCTAAGTACCAGCCACACAGCCTGGGCTGGAGCCTCGCAAACTCCTTGCAGAATTAGCTGGAGGAATTAATGGCTAAGCAAACAGATTTCTCTTGTCAGATGCAATTTATAAATATCAGTTACACAGGAAGTCAATTAAAGCTTCCCCTGCAGACCGAGGCCTCCCCCTTCTTCCCACATGCTGAATGTCATTCTTTATATAAGCAGCCCATGACTTCTAGGGCCAATACCTTGCGAATTCCCCTCTCTCCCATTAATTAGATATCATCTGGGTTTGGTAGAAATTTCATTAAGTGTCAAGCTCTTGCTGTCGAGACATTTTCCCGAAGAAATAAATAAAACCTTGTTCATTCTTGCTTTATCCCGTCCCTTATTCCTTCGACAAAGAGATGCCATCGGCTCATCTCGTCAGCTGTTTTTACCCCGTCCCTTATTCCTTCGACAAAGAGAGGCCATCGGCTCATCTCATCAGCTGTGTTTGGAGCCAGCTCCTCCGTTGATTTCTTCGTCTGCCCGCCACCGGTGTGAGCTGTCTCCCCTAGTTTCGCATTCCACTTTTCTTCATTGCATTTATCATCATCCTAGCCTAGAAAACAATGCCTTTTCCTGCTTTTTGCTTAGTCTCTGTTTTTCAGGTTAGAAGCTCAGCCCCCAGAGCAGAGGGATCTGTAGCACTTTAGTCCCAGCCTGTCACACCTGCCCCCAAAGGGCCTGGACAGCGCCTGGCAAAGAGGCAACCAATGAATGCTTTTCAGTGTGAAGGACAAGCTGAAGACCTGAGGATTCAGGGCAAGATGGAGCAAGCAGTGATGTCAGCAGCGAGAGGAAAAAACACAGAAGAGCCCTGCATGGGAGGGCTCTTAGCCACTGATGGCTCGCTCTGCAGATCAAGTAACTGTTGACTTGCACACAACAGAATGTCTGCCCAGAGAAGTCGAGCCATTTGCCTACGGCTACATAGCTGGTGAATCTCAATCACAAACCGGAGCTCACTTGAAGGCCAAGTCCACTCAATTTACATAAGAGAAAGGACAAGAGAGCTGGACTCCCAGGAAGACAGTATGGAAGATGGCGCACACTTACCCTCTCCCGAAGATGTAGCAAGATCTGTACACACAGAGCGGGGGTATAGGACCCTCTGTTTACTGTGGCATGAAGGGTGAGCTGTCAGCATAGAGAGGTGCCCTTACCAGGGCCACCGGGGAAGACCCGGAGAGGTTGAGAGCGGTGTAGGATAGAGAGGCGACAGATGCTAGCTGAGGCTCAGGCTGAGAGTGAAGCCTGCCTCAGTGACATGCCATCAAAAGGCATGCCGTGCTCCAGGAAGTCTTTTAAAGTAGGCAGAGATCAGCATTTCTGTTTTGTCTCTACTCGAATAAGGCCAACCCAAGATGTACTGAGACAAAGCAGAATGACATTAGAGTCCTTTGGGCCAAAGAAGCCATAAACAAACAAACAAACAAACAAACAAGCAAAACCATGCAGCTTAAGCACCAGCCTCTGCCAAAACATGAAGAAGAAGAAGAGGAAGAGGAAGAGGAAGAAGAAGAGACCCTTGCATGCAAACAGGTTCTCCTCAAGGCCAGGCATTTCTTGTCTATTATGTATGTAAAATTCCAAGCTGGAAAACTAACCTTATTTTATTTTGTTTTGTCGAGACAATTTTTCACTATGTTGCACTGGGTGTTCAGGAACTCACTTCATAGACCAGGCGGGCCAAAACTCAGAGATCCACTTGCCTCTGCCTCTAGAATGCTGGGATTACAGACGTGAGCTACCATACCTGGTTCAGATTGGCTGGGTATTATTTATTTATTTATTTATTAATTATATATACACTTTCCAGGATACAGTGCCATATCTCATTACAGATGGTTGTGAGCCACCATGTGGTTGCTGGGAATTGAACTCAGAACCTCTGGAAGAGCAGCTAGTGCCCTTAACCTCTGAGCCATCTCTCCAGCCCCCCAGATTGGCTGTTTTTATGTGCAATTTAAGTGTCTACTCCAGACTAGTAGATAAAATTTCCAAGTCCTTGCTGCCAACCTGGATGCCTCTTTGTCTTTGAAAAAGTGCAGGCGACAGCCTTACCCCTGTGGACAGGCATGGCCTTGAGGATGCCTCTGTGGACAGGCCACGGCCTTGAGGATGCCCCTGTGGACAGGCCATGGCCTTGAGAGTGCTCCTGTGGACAGGCCATGGCCCTGAGGAAACCCCTGTGGACAGGATACAGCCTTAAGGATGCCCCTGTGGACAGGCCACAGCCTTGAGGAATGCCCTCGTGGACAGGCCATGACCTTGAGGATGTCCCTTTGGAGATGCCAGCAGAGAGCTGCTGGAAAGAATAATTCAGTTTAGATCTTAGTGCCTTGTCATTTAAGGAAAGGCTGAGACTGTTCCCAGGAGGTCACCGTGTTTTGGTTAGCCAGAGGCATCCTGTGGAGCTGGGCAGACTCTGCAGCTTGTGTTGTCACCAGCTTCTGCCTTGGATGGGGCAGTCTGGAAAAGCTGAGGCAGGAGAGATGCCACCTACAAGGCCAGACATAGTCAGATCACCTCCTCTCCCTCTGCCCCAACCCTAGGTGAGGCCCTTATGAATGGAAATGTGGAGAGCAGTGGCGGTGTTCCCTCCGGACAGACGTGCACATCTGCAGCACATCTGTGCGCCTGCTCTCCCACAGTGCGCTGATGTGGGCACACACTTTGGTTGGTAGGCATGGTGCCCCAGAACTCCGCCTCTTTTGAGGGAGACAAGGGTTGTGTTTATGTTTTCACTTATTCCCACTCACTGAGCGTCTATTACGCGTTGGGAAGGGTGTGTTGAAGATTCTCCGCCTGCTGTCAGCTCCGTTGCCTTTGGAAGTCCCTGCAGGCATTGCGCTGGCACACTGAAATGCATCCCAAATCCATGCTAGCGCTTCTTTTCTTCTTAGGATTTTTGAAAACATTTAAGACTATTTAGTTTTATTTATGTTCTTGTTTTTATCTGACATAGATTATATACATATATTTATGCTGTACAGCACAATGCTTTGAAATAGTTCATGTGTTGTGGAATGCCAAGGTCAAACTCATGGACCTAACTAACATTTTACTGAGGTTGCAGGCATGCACAGGTCAAGTCCAGTTTCTTAGGTCGGAGCTGGGGATTTGAACTCAGGTCCTCATGCTTGCACAGCAAGCCTTCTTATCCACCCAGTCATCTCTCCAGCCCTCTGGTTTACTTTTGTTCTACTTGGAACACTTAAGTCTCTCTCAATCCTCAAGTACAAAATACTCATTAATTTCAATCATGTGTATGTGTGTGTTAGCACATGTGTGTATGGAGTATGGAAACCTGAGGACAACCTTGGGTTCTGTTTTGTTTTGCTTTGAGACAAGGTCTCACTGTGTAGCCCTGCCTGGCTGGCCTAATGCTTACTGTGTAGACCAGGTTGGCCTTGAACTCAGAGATCCGCTGGCCTCTACCTCCTGAGTGCTGAGATTAAAGATCTGCACCATCACATCTGCCTTACCCTTGCATTCTTGAGACAGGGCCTCTCGCTGGCTTGGAACTTTCTAAGTACATTATGTTCTCTGGCCATTAAACCCCAGAAACCCTCCTGTCTCTTCTTCTACTCTGTCTTAAATTTTCAAACTATAGCCTGAAAATTTGTCCAAATACTCCCTTCTGCTCTTATCTTACCCCATTATCAAGCATGTAGATTGCTTTGTGTGTGTGGGGGGGCAATGAGGAGAAATTCTAATTTTCATAGAGATCTTTGAGGCACAGGACACACATCAGTCACAGGCCCTGGGTTCCCATGGCTGCTCAGGGGCCTCAGGCATGGCTGGGTTCTGTCAGGAGTGGAAGACCTGAGTACCTCTCTCAATGAAGTGCTGCTTTGTTTCCTTGTCCCTGTCATGGTGCCGGGTTTGAAGTGTCCCTGCCCTCAAGCCTCATGCATTAAAGACACTATTGAAAGGTGTTAACTTTCTGATTATTATTTGCCTTTATGGAGAGGATCCACTCACTGTTATCAGTCCCAACCAGTGTCCGCCCCTTGACTAGCGGCTCATTGGTTTTAAGTGCCAGCAGCTACAGCAACAAGGAAAATGGCTTGAGGGAAGATCATTTTATTTCCTGACAATTAAAGTTAATTTAATTACCAAGGCATAATTAGCATGTTAATCCAGGCCTCATGCCTCTCTCTCTCTCTCTCTCTCTCTGTCTCTCTCATCTTCATGTAGAGTAAACCTTGGTGAGAAAAACTCAGAAGCCAAACTAAGCCTTCAACAATACTGGAGACAGCCCTGCCCCATTTCCAGGGCTTTCAGGGAGGTGGTCCAGGGACTGGGCAGACGGGACACCAGCTCTCCTGCCTGTGTGCCTTGTATTCTACTGTTAGAATCACTATGACTTCCGTATTGATTTTCATCACTACGATGCATCCATTACCTGTTGCGGCTTTTGTCACCCTGACAGAAGCGATGGCTATTTTTTATTTCTTAAGGGTTCTTCCTGGACATGGTGAGCTCTGGGCTTGCAAAGCCCATTGGCATGAAAGGATGGACCTTAGAACTGGTGAGCTTTGTAACCTGGGGAAACACCTTTTTACCTATTTCTCTCAAGAGTTGGGTTTGTCCTCTTGCCCTTGCTTAAGGAGTATATAGGAAGAATCATTCCAGAAGTTCATGTGTGGTAGGCTGGTCGATCAGTCTCCCACTGATAATGGATTGCAGCGAGTCTGGATTGTAGGGCTCTGACCTAATCTGTTGATGGATTAACAGTTTGCTCACAGGGCTGGAGAGATGACTCTGTGGTTAAGGGCACTTGCTGTTCTTTCAGAGGCCGTAAGTTTGATTCCTAGCACCTCCCCCCATGTCAGGTGGCTCACAATAACCGCTAATTCTAGCTCCAGGGAATCCAACACCCTCTTCTGGCCTCTGTGGCCACTGCACTCACGTGCACATACCTACACACAGACGCATATGCACACGTGAATGGAAGTAAAATAAAATTTAAAACAATGTAATGGCATCCTTAGAGGTTATAGAAACTAAGAGTGGGGCCTAGTTGGAAGAGGTACATCACTGGAGTATGCCCAAGATGGGTAACCTGTTCCTGCCCTCTTCTGCCCCCTGCTTTCCCAATGCCACAGAGGAAGCAGACTTGTTCTGCCATGTACTCTTTGCCTTACTTCAGCCCAGGAGCAAGGGAGCCAGATGATCTCATAAATCGAGAGCTCTGAAACCATGAGCCAAGTAACACTTTCCTTCTTCAGGTTGGTTTTCTCAGATATTCTCCACAGTGTTGAAACTTGTCTCCCACCCAGACCACATTCAAAGGCATGGGTCAGTCTGAACAACCTCTCCGGTGGAAACCTGACATTAGAAGTCTCCTGGCACTAGTTCCACAAAAGTCGGTGTTGTGGTTGGCTGCTTTCATCTTTGTTCAGTATTTCTCTTTCCTCTTAGTGTTGTGGGATGAACATCACTCTGGGGCACATCAGCTCATAGGGTGTCAGGGAAGGTACCGTGTTCTTGTAGCTCACGATTGCCTTCCTGTCTGTCCTACCCTTGGAAGGATTTCTTGAAGCCAGGAGACTATTTACCTTTTGTTTTAGGGTGCTGAGGATAGACCCCAAGCCTTTATGCATGCCAGCCAAGAGACCTGTCCCCCACCTATCTGTTGTTAAAGACAGAAGTCAAGCCTGTGCCCAACAGGAAATAGTTATCTTCTGGACTTTGCCTAGAGCGTTGGCAGGCCAGCTCACTTTCTCAAATGAGGTGTTGACATTTCTTCAAAGGCAAGAGACCCAGGTTGTCTCCTTGTAGAAGTTGTCAGAGCAGGGGGGATGTGCAGAGAGAGGAAAGTGCCCTGGAGGGGGGCAGTGGGAGGGGCAGACTTGAAGTCTGGTGTTTTCATGAGGAGGGTTGAGCAGATGGTTAGGCTTGTCTGAGCGGTTTCTAGTTCTGCAAACTGAGTGTCACCTTTTTGGGGTCAGAGACTGTGGAGGCAGGCAGGGAGATCCCTTAGATTAGATGTCTGCCCCAGTGGCAGAGAGTGGTAACGAACTATAGAAATGATCCCTGAAAGTATAGGCAGAGAGTGGTATATCAGTTCATTTCCCATGGTTATAACAATGTAGGCTAAATTCCTAAGTCTAGAGGCTGGGAGTAGATGTCAGTTGGTAAAGTCCTTGGGAAGTGTACACAGAGCCCGAGTTCCATCTCCAACACTACATAAAGCTAGGCGGAATGCTGAACATCTGTAATCCCAGATCTTGGGCGGTGGAGGGTCAGAAGTTCAGAGTTGGGCTGGAGCAATAGGTCAGTGGTTAAGAACACAAAGTTCTTCCAGAGGACCGGAGTTCAGTCCCCACACCCACAATGGACAGTTCACAACCCCCCGTAACTCCAGCTCCAGGGAATCCAACATTATCTTCTGGTCTCTGAAAGTACCTGTACTCGTGTGCACAGACTCACACACAGACACTTCTGATTTCTGAAAGCATCTGTACTCGTGTGCACACACTCACACAGAGACACTTCTGGTCTCTGAAAGTACCTGTACTTGTATGCACAGACTCACACATAGACACTCATATATACACACAGTTAAATTTAAAAAAAAATTTTTTTTTGAGACAGGGTCTCTCTGTGTAGCCCTGGAAGTCCTGGAACTCATTATGTAGAGCAGGCTGGCCTTGAAGTCAGGTGCTGATACACGTCTTTAATCCAAGCACTTGGCAGGCAAAGGCAGGTGAATCTGAGTTTGAGGCCAGTCTGGTCTACAGAGTGAAACCATGTCTCAAAGAAACAAGACAAATCTTAAAAAGTAAAAGAAGAAAAAATAAACAGCCCCCTCCCTCTTGAGTGAGTTCCAAGTCATCCTTGCTATTGATTCTTGAGCCAGGCTGGGCACAGAAGGCTTGGTCTCAAAAAAGAAAACTGTTTAGCTCAAGGCTTTGCAGGCAAAAGTCTGAAAGGCATGGCATGGGCTCTGGGGAGGGCTCTTCTCTGGCAGAGACATTTGATGGCAATGGTTGGAATGCATGTGGTAACAAGTAGCTAAAGCAGGAGCCAGTGAGCTGGATGGGGTCAGAGTCAGGTTTCTATAGCAACCATCTGTTGAGAACTACCAATGGGCCCATGAGAACCATCCTAATCTCTTGCTGGGCAGTGCCCTCGGTTGACTTCAGGACTGTTAGGATCTACCTCACAAAACTTCCATGTCATTTCTGATACTATACCCCCTGGGAATAAAGCCTCTAGCAATGAGCCCTTGGGGCAAAACCCATATCCAAACCCAAAACAAAATTTATTATTTCCTCTGTTTTCCCCACTTGGCAGGCTGATGACATTTATGGGCATGTCCATGGATGGAAGAGTCTTAGTCTCTGCTGGCTGCTGTAACAAGAGACCATGGACAATGTGGCTTATAAGCTGCAGGGTTTATTGTTCACAGTCCCAGGAGAAGCCCGTAAGTCAGGTATGGTGCTAAATGAAAGTCTGCCTTCTGGATACCTGCCTTTTGCTATTTCATCACATGGCAGGCAGGCATGAAGACAGACAGACAGACAGATAGGCAGACAGACACACAGATGGTGAGAGAGATGTCTCATGAGCTTCTTTCATGAGGGGACAGTCTTAGGGTTTTCCAGGGAGACAAAACCAATAGGCTATACTTAGGTTCAGTCAACTCTCCACTTCTGGAGGTTTCATAGCCATGGGGTAATGATTCATTTCGATTGTCTCTTTGACAGAATCTAGCGCCATTTGGGAGATGGCCCTCTTGCATGACTGTGGGAGATTATCATGATTAGACTAACTAAAAAATAAACCTTGCCCACGGTAGGTGACACTATTCCCTGGCTTGGGATCTTGGCCTATAGGAAAGCGGAAGTGGACTGAACAGAAGCCTTTGTCTCTGCTTGTTGATTGTGGATACAATGTGACTAGCTGTCTCAAGCTCCTCCCTCTGTGACCCATCCACTAGGACGGACTATGTCCTGGAGCTGGGAGCCAAACTAAGCCACAAGTTACTTTGTTCAGGGAATTTTATCACAGCAACAGGAAAAAAGTTAACTAAGATGCATGGAGTCAACCAAGTGTGTATCAAAATATTTAAAAGCAATTATGTTTGTGTTGAATAGGTATAGATTTCTGCCTGCTGTTTTCAACTAGATAATACAGTGTAACAAGCATTTATACAGCATTTGCATTGTATTAGAGATTATGAATATTATAGAGATGATTAAGCCACACAGGAGGGTGTACATAGAGTATAAACAAACACCAGTCATTTTATATGATACTTGAACATCCGTGGGTTTTAGAGTCTGTAGGAATTCTGGAACAAATCTCAGTGTCCAGAGGGCCACCAAAGGATACCTGTCCATCATCATTGCACAGATGTGAAGGGACTTATTACAGGAATTGGCTCATGTGACCTCAGAGGCGGAGAAGCTCCAACCAGGTTGTCTGAGAACCCGGGAAGCCGTTGGTGAATTTCTCAGTCTGAGACTGACGTGCCAGAAAGTTCCAGGAACCTGCTGGGCAGGCCGAATGAGAAAGCTGGATCTGACTTCTCAGGGCAGTAAGATAACGGTAGAAAAGGTGTGGGGGTGAGGGAAGAGAATTTTCCCTTCTCCCACCTGCTGGTTCATCCCGGGGCCCTGCCAGTCAGATGGAGCTGGCTTGCGCAGAGTGGGAATTTGCTTACTCAGCATTTCAGTGCCTGGGCCTGTCTCTGGCAGATCCTCTACCAGGCAAGGAGGCATCTCCACGTGCAGTCTTTGGATTTCGGGGTCAGCAGCGGCAGGTCCCTTGTCTAGTTGTGGTGTCTGTCTTTACACACAGCTGCACGGATAGCTGAGTCTCAGCTCTGCAAGGTCTGTTGGGGAGACTGGGGTGTCAATTCTGTGTACCCGTTACCAAGTCTGGCCCTCCCCAACAGTGTGACCTTCCTGGTGTCCTTCTTAAATTTCTAAAATATTGTGATGAAGTACACACAGCATAAAATCCATTTTAGCAAGCTTTAATTTTTTTAAAATTTATTTTACATATATGTGTCTTTTGACTGCTTATATGTCTATATGCCTGCTGAGGTCAGAAGAGGGCATTAGATCCCCTGGAACTTTATTTATTTTTTATTCTATTTTATGTGCATTGGTGTTTTGCCGTGGGTGTTGGGCCCCCTGGGACTGGAATTACAGACAGTTGTGAGCTGCCATGTGGGTGCTGGGAACTGAACCAGCATCCTCTGGAAGAGCAGCCAGTGCTCTTAACCTCTGAGCCATCCTCTGTTCCCATCTCAGCCACCTTAAATTCATTCTCTGTGGTCTTCATCCCACACGATTGTTAAATTAAATTCGCCCCTCCCTACAGGCCCTGGCAGCCTTATCTGCTTCTGACTCTGGGAGTTTGACTTACCCAGGCAGCCATGTAAGTGGGATTGCATGGTGTGTCTGTGGCCAGCTTATTTCATTTAGCACAATGTCTTTAAGTCATACTGACATTGTAGCAAGTCTTAGAAGTCCATTCTGTTTTAAGGTTGTTGTGGTTTGCTCTCTATTGCTGTGATGTAACACTCTGAACAAAAGCAACTTCCCTCTTCCAAGATGTAGCAGTGCCCCTACCCACCTCCTATAGGCACATTAGTTCCCATGGAAACACATTAACTGCATCTTTAGCATGGTACCTTAGAAATGGCCAAAGCCTTCGGGAAGAGCAGCTAACAAATTCAAGAATGCATTAGCTTCTTCACAATGGCTGTGAGAATAGACTTAGGGGGTGTGGATATTCTAGTTCACCCCGGCTTTGGTTAACACCCGGGTGGCTTGGGTGAGGTCCTGTACTCTCTGGGACTCAGTTTCCCTAGTCACAAAATAGCAGGACTATGGGTTTGCCTCATTTCATCTGCACCAATTTGCTCTCTGCTTTCTGCCCTGAGAGGCCGCATTTCTAAAGATGCCATCCATCAGGTAGGACTTACTTAATGACATTAGCCACTCCATGTTTTATTAAAGACATCAATAATTCCCACCCAGACCTTCTGGTCACAGTATAAGCAATCTAGTTGGTGTCATTTCATGCAAGAGCTGGTTCAGCCTCCTTTCGGGAGGCAATGTTCCCTTTACAATGTTAAAACAGGGGACATAGTTCTCAGGTCTAGGGAACCCAGGTTCAGCACTGCTGCGCGTCTGGACATTAGACCCAGCTCTGTAATTCTGCAAGACGGAAAGACTTCGCGGCCAATGTTTTCGTTTCATTTCCCTTGCTGGAATAAAATATCTCAGAAAAAAAATGTTAAGGGAGAAAGGCTTTATCCTACCTGCTGTTCCAGGTCTCAATACATCATGGTGGGGAGGTCAAGGCAGGAACTGGTTACATCATATCCACAGTCAGGTGCATAGAGCAATGCACATACGCAAGCTGTCGGTACACCCTCTCTCCTCTGATACAGTCCAAGGCCCAAACCCCAGCAATGGTTCCAGTCACAATGGACAGGTCATCCCACCACGGTTAATACCATGAAGACAGTTTCCTATGGACAAGCACACAGGCCGACCGGATCTAGACAACCCCTCACTGGGAGACTCTTTGATACGGATGACTCTACACTGTATCAAGTTGACAATTAAAATCAACCATCACACTTAGAAACGTGAGCTTTTTGTTTAATTTCGAGTCCTCTTAATTTATCTGGTGTGACCTTGGATGATGAAAAAGCCTCAAAAATTCTTCAAAACTTGTCCCTTCAAAAGATGGAGTTCACATCTTCTGAAAGATGGGCCCTACTGAACTCTCCAAACAGGAAGTGATGGAAATGCTGATTTTGGTTTCCTGTGACGTACCAGATGGCAGGTTCCTTCTGTTCTGTGTCAAACCTGGAGGAGGACAACTGCCATGGTATAAGGACCCTCGAGTGGTAGAGGGGGCCCAATGGGAAAGAGCCGAGAGCCAAGTCCTGCTGCCAAAGGCCATGTTACTGAATCGTGAGAAACTGTTTTCTGTTGTTACTGCAGCAGATTATAAAACGCCTAGATGCCTACAGTGTCAGAAATTCGACTCACAGTTCTGTAGCTCAGGGAACCCGCAGGGGTGACAGGGCCACAATGAAGGTGTCACCCAGCTCCACATTCCTTTCGGGAGTCCCTAGCAGGAGATTCTGTTTCCTGACTTTTTTTTTTTTTGGCTTCTAGAACTCTCTCATGCTCCTTGGTTTGTGTTTTGAATCTAAAATGTTCCTGGAGCTGGCGAGATGGCTCAATAGGCAGGAGGTTCTGCCACCAAGCCTGATGACCTGCCTTCAACCTCTGGAACCCTCTAGGTGGGAGGAGAGAATCAGTTCCTGTAAGCTGACCTCTGATCTTCACACCGTGGTGCTCTGCTCCCCTCAACACACAAACTAAATAAGAAAATGTAAAAATGTTTCAAGAATCTTGTCTAATAATAATAGCTTTCAAAATGTCCCCAGAGGTTCCCGCCAATGGAGTGGCTTTTGAGAGGCCATGGAATCATTAGGATTTGGGGCCAGGTTGGTGGGACAGGTCACTACGGGAGGACCTTGGAAGCCTGTAGCTTGGCCCTTATCCTACGTATGGTTTCTTTTTCTCTGCTTCCTGACCTGCCTCCACGTGATGGGCCTCTGCGAGAAGCTCCCAATACCAGTGACTGAGCCCCCCCCACTCCACCCCGATGTCACCAACTCTTTTCTCTGCAGCTGAGGACTGATGTCTTTTTGAAACCAGGAGCCAAAACCTGTCTTTCCCCCTTCAAGTTGTGTCTGGGAGGGCCCGAGATCCTAGAGATGCTGGAACACTGACACGTGCCCCTCTCCCATCCTCAGCATCACCTCCGCCTCTCAGTTCCCTTCCTCTTATCTTTCCCTTGCATTTCTCTTCAGTAACTGAGAACCCCTACCATCCATCCCACAGCGGTCACCTGGAGAACACAGGAAAGTATCTCCACACGCAAGTTCACAGACTAATCAATCCTACCCACAACATTAATTCTTGTCGCCACACAACCCGGCATGCAAGTCTCAGTCAGGGTTTGAGGCGTGGACGTGGTCATGAGGTCTTTCTCCTGCCAGTCACAGAAGTGGATCCGCTCACCCTGGCTAAGCCTCCTTAGGACCACGACTCCAGCCAAGCAGCTGACTGAAAGCCTCCCAAGAAACCGAGCCAAGCTGTTTCCTGACTTCTGACTCCCCTAACCCGAGTTTTCCGCCAGACTGTTGGAGGCTAATTTGTTCTGTGGCAGCGGATAGCAGCGGCAGGAAGGCTAATTAACTTTTGCCAGCCTCTCTCACCTGTAAGATGGAGACGGTGCCTAACGACCTTGTGAGATTGGTGTAACAACGAAACCAAGGCTTGGAAACGTCTCTTCATGAGCAAGGGCTTCTGAAACAGATGCGATTTTGGGGGTGGGGTTGAGACAGGTTGAGACCAGCCTGGGCTGGTATAGAACTTGCTACACAGCCGAGGATGACCATAGCTCCTGGTCCTCTTGCCTCCATTTCCCAAGTGTCGGGATTAGAGGTAATCCACGCCTGACATCAGATGCATTTTTCCCTCCTGGACTCTCTTCCTTTGTCAAACTAAGATGGCCCCAGTAGTAGCAGAAGAGGATCCAGACTGCCTGTCTCCATGTTTTAGTTTCTTTCCCTGTTGCTATGAAAAAAAAAATTACCTTGACCAAAGCTACTTATGGGAGAAAGGATCTCCTTTAGTTCTCCATCATGGTGGGGACATGGAGCAGGAGCCTGAGACAGTCGGTCACAGCACGTCCCCAGTCAGGAGGACAGGGTAGTTCTCAGCTCACTTTCTCCACTTGAATAGTCCAGGAGCCCCTGCATAGAGAATGTGGGGATACCAGGTGGTGGTGGCACACACCTTTAATCCCAGCACTTGGGAGACAGAGGCAGGCAGATCTCTGTGAGTTCGAGGCCAGCCTGGTCTTTAAGAGAATGTGGGGATTGTAATGGGTCCCCTTATAGCAATGAACACAACCAAGATAATCAGTCACAGACATTCTCAGAGGTCTATTGCCAGTCGATCGTAGATTATGTCGAGTTGTCATTGGATGTTACCCTTCACACTCTGATAGCTTGGTTGTCATACATGATTAATGTCCAGACAATTGACCAGACCCAGTGTGGTCCTTAATGTTAACCTGTTTGGAATAGTAGTCAACTAAGAAACACGACTCCACGACTCCGGTCACACCTGGGTTTCCCTGGTTAGGTTAGCTGAAGTGGGAAGACTCATCTAACTGTGGTGGCACCCTCTGGTGGCAGCCCAGAGTAAGGCGGTCTCAGGGGAAAGCTTTCGCCTTTTTTTTTTTTTTTTTTTTTTTGGCTGACCGCCTTTGTGTGAACCTGCTCTTTTCTGTCACCGCCATTGCTGCTGTCATTCATTGCCATCATAGCCCAGCCCCTTCCAAGGTGAACTGAAGACCAGTGGCTCTCCAGGAATCCTCTAGGCTTCCAATGCCAGGCTGGGACAGCTGAGATAGCCAGCCTCAGAGACTGAGCCGCTGGCAGGTCCTCATTCTCTCCAGAGTGAAGACAAGTCACTGGTGGGCTACCCAGGCCATGCAGTGGAAGTAAATTCAACAACCCCGACTAATACATCAAGTGTCTACTGGCATCGTCTCTCCTAAGGCTCTTCTACATGGTCAGTCTGGTCAGGGCCACCCTGCAGCTGGGACTCTCTAAAACTGCAGGACACTGTGACTGCAAACCTCTGAAGGGCTGTACCCAGAACATTCGTCTCCTAAACAGTAGGGTGAGTGTGTCATGCCTTGTTGTGACACCATACTCAGAGGTGGGGAGGGGGCTTGCAAGCTTTCCAGCAGGTAGGGGAGGGGGAGGCTCGAAGTATCTGCTTTTGGAGCTTTGTAGTGGGAGGCCTAAGCAATAACTGACCAGACGCAGCCTAGGGAGCAGATGAAGATGGCTCTCGGGTCTCCTCTGAGCTTGAGAACTTAAGATATTAACACATTAGCAGGAATGCAAGCGTTCAGAATATTAAATGTCATTATGAAAGCGTGGCTCCTCTTGTCCCCCAAAAGTGACTATAAATTTAGAAAATGTCCCCCTGAAGAAGGGGAGCAAGGGTGTGGGCATGGATTTATTTGCTTGAAGAAAATGAATGTCTGACCTTAAGTGTTTTTTAAAGATGTGGTGTTGCCACGGGGAGTGATTTGCTTATTACATAGGTTGTGTGCAGACACACACGGGGCCCGGGACGGGAGAGGGAGAGTCCTGGAATGCTGGGATTGGAGGGTGACCTGAGGACTGAGGTGGACGGTAATGACAGTATGATTCAAGATGGCGCAGGAGAGGGCAGGGAAAGGGTGCTCCAAGATCAACCCAGGGAGAGGGAAAGGGCAGGGGACAATGCAACAGTTTGGACAATGCATCCAGAAAGAGGGAAAACTGCTTGCTGGGGTGCAGGCTGGATGGGGGTCACACACTGCTGTGGCTTGAGTGTTTGTCTGGAAGCATATGCCACAAACCTAATTCTCAGAGTCTGAGCTTAGAGGTGGAACCTCTGGAGGTGACTGGGCTCGTGGGCTGTCATGAGACTGCCAGAGGCTTTGCCATGAAAAGCAAGCTCCCACTGACATGATTGCTCACACAACAGTGCATATAGTACTCCAGCAGGAGACCCTTGCCCTGGCCGAGCACACTCTAACACCATGCCCCGCGACCTCGCAGGCTCCAGGACCTCAAGCTCAATGTGCCTGTGTTCTCTTGCTTGCTTCCTAGCGCTGGAAAGGGAACCAGCGTTTCGCACATGCCTGATGAGTGTTCCACCACTTAGGAACGCTCTCAGCCTTTGGTGTTTTTGAAGTGGTCTCTGGTTATGTAGCTAGGCTGGCTTCATAGGCATAACCTTCCTGCCTCAGCTTCCAGACGTCTGTGCCACTAACTAAACCCTCTGTAGCTTTGGAGCCTGTTCTGGAACTAGCTCTTGTAGACCAGGCTGGCCTCGAACTCACAGAGATCCACCTGCCACTGCCACCTGAGTGCTGGGATTAAAGGCATACGCCACCACCCCGCAGCTCAAAGCCTGTATTCTTTCGAAGTTACCCCATCTGCGGTATTCAGTTTCGGCCACAGAAAATGGACTATGACATCATGAGCAAGGCCACAGAGAAAGTGTGTCCCATGAGACTGAGTCCAGAGGGACTTTGGGCAAGGGTAGGGCAGTCTGCTTGGATTCAGTGCTTGGGGCTTCACATGTACCTGCCCGTTCACTTAACTACTGAACAAGCAGGTGACCCTCTATGTGTCCCTGATCCTGAATTCTTCCTAGACAGTAGCCAGCCTCACAGCACCAGAAGTCAGGCAGGATGACACCTGAACATGATCATCGCTCAAACACTGTCCTGGGAGTGGAGGCACCAATGGCTGTCACAAGGAAGGAGTGGAAGAATTGCAGAGGTTTCCTCCACCTTGGGTTGTCATTCAGCACTTAGTGGCACAGAGCAAGACAACCCCTCTGATGTCTGTTCCAGGTTCCATGAAGTGAAGTCTTGCTGGCCAACCACACAGCAGCATGCAGACCCAAGTGTATCTACCACTTCCTCCGGGAAGTCCTGAGGTCTCTCTCTGTGAGGTCTCTCAAGGTGAGCGCCTGCCTGGCAGCTTTGGGACAAGCAAGTGGCCTGAGAAGAAGGACTGCTGGGCCAAGGTGGGAGCTTAAGAGTATGTTACACTACCCCGTGGGTCAGCGTCAGAGACGAATTCCTTGCCTGGCTACCCCTCCTTCTCCGCCGGAAGAGCATCTGAGTCAATAGACCACTAAAAACTCCATGCAGAATGTTGTAATAAAAAGGAACAGGAAATGAGACATGGCTGAGGACAGGTGGGTGTTGGGGGAGGCTGTTCTTAATCAAGGTGGAAGGCACTTCAAGCTCATCACAACTGTGTATAAAGTATACCACCATAAAACACGCATGATGTAGGCACTGTGTGTTGCAGGTGTGCACACAATCCCCATGTTTATCACAGATGGGAAGAGCCCTGTGCTGTGGCCAGGATCTCAGCTCTTCTAACTTATAAACTGGGGTGTCATAGAAAATATGGGGAACCTGAAGCTGGGGTGCACCCAGGATTGTGGAGAGGGTGAGAGGAAGACTTCGGACAGATCCCAGGTCTTAAAAACCGGTCAGGTCAGAGATGTGCAAAGCTCCTCATATCTCTCTCTGAGTGTCTGTGAGGCCCCTGCAGAATCTTGGAAATGAACCAGGCACCTGGCAAACCTCAGGCCTCATTAACAGAAAGCCTGTCGCCATGAGTCTCCCTCCCCTGTCATTTGTGCAGGTGGCATGGTTTGTAGCCTGCTTTAATAGGAGCATGGCCCTGGGAGTGAGTGGTGCTGTGACATTCTCATCTCCTAGTGGCACCAGGAGATGCCCCATGAGTGGTGTGGATTTTGAATTTTAAATAGGAGAGAGAGAGAAAGAGAGAAAGAGATCAATCCCAGGACATTTGAAAGGCAACACAGTCCTCCAAGTGAATGTTCAGAATGTGCCAGTTAAGAAGGGGGGGGGAGTGGGAGTGAGGGAGCTGATAAGTAGCCAGAATGGATATTACCCCAAGCCATATAACTATTGAGAGGGAACCGGGTGCAGAGGGTTTCCACTGAGATTGGGCTGCAGGGCCTCACCCACTAGCGTGGTAGAAGTCATTTTGAAGATAGGAAATAGAGACTTGGGGATGATAAAGCTTCCTACTCAGAGTGTGACCAGTGGCCCTGGGAAGAGGTGTGGGGGCCATCATGTTTCATGCAGGAGCATGTGTCCAACAGGACACGCTGACAATCCCTGCATGGTAGAAGTAGGACGATCTACTCTGCAGACTTCCCACTGCCAAGTTCACCCCCTGCTAGGGAGAGCAGCAAAAAGGACCAGGGTCTGCACTACTCCAACACTGGGAAAAACACTGGGACTTGTGCAGTGTACAAAGCCCATGCCTCACAAACCAGCACTGGATGGCATCTTTTAACAAAATACAAGCAGGGCCATCACCCAGGGTCCCCAAGCATGGGAACCTAACATGGCCCCCAGATCTCAGGAGATGGTATAACTAGGTTGCACTGTCCCCCCACAAGTGAGGGGTTCATGAAAGAATGGGAACTCCAGACTCTCTGGCCTGAGATCAGATGAGGACAAGAGGGGAACAGGACTCTACCCTGGCTTCCTTGAGTGGCAGGAGTCTAGTGGCCACACAGGGGAGCTGGCTGGAGAGTCAGATCCGTGAAGGATCAAAACGGTAGCTGGGAACAGAGAAGAGGGAGAAAAGCCTAACCCTCTTTAAATCTATTATCCAGCCAGCATGGGCCAGTCTCTTGGAAACCCTTTCGATAACCCACCATTGATCCAATAAGATCTCCCAGCATGTAAAGGCTCCTGACTCCAAGCCTAATGACCTCAGCTTGATCCCAGAGATCACATGGTGGAGCACACACACACACACACACACACACACACACACTGAAGAGAATAAAGCAAGACTGCTTGCTATTTGGGTCACTTCAGGCTGCTGTCTAAGGCAGGAGATGCAGAAGTGAGACCAGAGGTGACAGCTGCTGGCCACCACACATGGTCATCTCTGACTCCCCGTTGACAGCTTTGCCTGGTAGAACTCTTTCTCTAGCTGACAGACAAGGCCAGAATCCACACATGCCCAGATCCCCTTGGTGAGTGGTGGTGAGGTCTGAGATCTTTATAATTTTATTCGTTTCTGAGACTTTCAAGTATTTTTATAAGCCATACTCTCTGGGGGAAAAAAAAACCTTTAATTCTCTTGTACAGCTGGGAACCTTCCTAGAGGAAGAAAAACGCTGATTTAGACAATACCTGTAAACAGAGACTGCATGTTGGTTTCCCGGCCACTCAGACCCAAATAATTACAGAGAAACTATATCAATTGCAACACTGTTTGGCTGGTGGATCAGGCATATTTCTAGCTAGCTCTTACATCTTAAATTAACTCATTTCTATTAATCTATGTATCATCACGAGGGTGTGGCCTACTGATAAGGTTCTGGTATCTTTCTCCTTCAGCAACTACATGGCATCTGCCTGACTCTGCCTTCTTTCTCCCTGCATTCAGTTTAGTTTTCCCGCCTAGCTCTATTCTGCCCTGCCATAGGCCAGAGCAGCTCTTTTAGTAACTAATGGTAATAAAACATATTTGCAGCATACAGAGGTGTATCCCACATCAAATACTAGATCATTGTGAAATACAAAATTCATCTTGTGGGTATCAGGCATGTCTTGTGAGCAGATGAGGCTCCTGGTACTGATGAGAAAAGCTCACAGCTCACAGAATAAGGAGCCTAGTTATTACAGGTGATCCTGTGGTTCCCTGAGCTCAGGGTCCTGCAACCAAAGACACCACACTATCCCATGCCCAGCACTAAGATGTTCAGATTTGCTTTGATTTCCTTCCTTAAGGGTGTGATGAAGCCATTGCATTCTCTAAGTGAAGGTCTATTCCAGTTCACACATTTTTGTCTGGTGGAAAATAAAGTGAGCTTGTAGCTCCTGACCCCAAGGGAAGTCCTTTGGGGCTTGAAACTCTTCTCTCTATAAGATTTTTTCTAAAGTGATGTAGGATAGTTTTCAGAAACCAGAAGAGTTCAACATGCTCATGTGGGAGTTAAGACGGAGTGTGGCCTAAGGTTGTAAGAATGGGGTAGAAAAGCAGGCAGAGAAATCAAGGCTCTGCCCAGCTTTTGGGTGCCTTCTGGGAAAGGTGAGGAGTTGGGTTTTTTTTTTTTTTTCCACAGAAGCAGTTTCTGAGAGTGCTATAGGATGAAGCTTTGCATACAGTAGGTGCCAGGTAAAGTCTTTTTTTTTTAAATCTGAGCATCACTGAATACAGTGCTCAGTGGACAGATCTCTATTTATCACTAACCAGGCAAGGCCCACTTCCAGGGCATCTAAGAGGCACCCATGATGCCCACCCTCCTCGGAAGGCTGTGGCTTATCAGAAGTCACTGATGACTTTCTCTCCTCTGAGTCCAGGGAGTGTGAGGAGGCGTCGAGACATCTGCTTACATTTTCCTTGTGGCTTCTGAGTCTGCTTTAATTTATTTTGGTGCTGAGGATTGAACCTGGAGTTTCACACCTACTAGAATATAGAAAGAATGCTCAAACCTCATCTGTGAAAAACCATACACTCCAACAGTCTTGCCCATGACCAGGCAGGAACTGGCATTTCAGCCAAGATGATGCTCAGATGGCAGCTGAGAACCGCGAGCTTGTGCAGCAGCAGCAGCGGCGGCGGCAGCCGTGAAGAAATGCAAATTAAAACCGGGAGATGTCGCACCTATCAGAGCGCAGGAAGCAGCAAGCTGCCAGGAGGATACAGGTGAGAATGTACCCGGAGCTGTCACACCTGCACCAGCTAGACAGTTTTCATGAATAAAGCATCCCCTCCACAATTCTCAAGCAAGAGCTTGTTCCCTGTACCCAAGTCCTCCCAGCACAGTGGTTCTCCACCTTTCTGATGCTGTGACCCTTTGATACAGTTCCTCATGGTGTGGTGAGCACAAAATTGTTCTTGTTGCTACTACATAACTGTAATTTTGCTACTGTTATGGATCGTAATGTAAACATGTGTGTTTTTTGATGGTCTTAGACAATCCCCCTGAAAGGGTCACTCAACCGTAAAAGGGGTCGTGCCCCACAGGTTGAGAACTACTGTCCTAGTGGCTTTATTCAGAGTCAGAGATTGGAAACTTCTCAAGTTTCTTCAGCAGAGGAAGGGTTAAATGGGTCATTCAGAACCATGAGATGCTGTTTACAGCTAAAAGACTGAATTGTTTATAGGATAAATCCTTAGAGAGTTATCTGGATGGAAAAAGTCCCCAAAGATGATCAACTTTATAGTTCCAGTTTATGGCAATCTCGAAACAATATTTTAGAAATGTCAATTAGGTTAGTGCTTCTTTTTTTAATATTTATTTATTTATTATGTATACAATATTCTGTCTGCGTGTATGCCTGCAGGCCAGAAGAGGACACCAGACCTCTTACAGATGGTTGTGAGCCACCATGTGGTTGCTGGGAAATTGAACTCAGGACCTTTGGAAGAACAGGCAATGCTCTTAACCATTGAGCTATCTCTCCAGCCCAGGTTAGTGCTTCTTATGGGCTAGAGAGTGGGAGAGTGGAAGGGTGGCTCTGGATGTCACAGAAATATTTAACTCTGTTAAAGTTACACCAGAAGATGGTCTGCATGCCCTGGAGATGGAGTTACAGGTGATTGTGAGCCACTGATGTGGATGCTAGGAACTGAACTCCAGTCCTCTGGAAGAGTAGCTTGAACTCTTAACTGCTGGGCCCTCTATCCATCTACACTAATGTCTTTATGAATAACTATACAATACTAATGTTTTATTCAGGGATTATGCCATACTTAAGCATTCTATAGCTTTTTTCCATGTAGTCTTTCCCCAGTCTTTCTCTGTTCTAAATCATGTTGCTATAATGTATTTTCACATAAATATTTACACTTAGGTCATTTTCTTAGGATGGTTTCCCAGAAGTGGAGTTACAGTGCTGAAAATATACATACTAAGCCCTGTGATACATGGTTTCAAGTGACTTGCCAAAGTCTTTTGCTGCTGCTGAGTTCATGGCAGAAGTATGAGCGGCCCCTGGTGGTTCTTAGGTGTATTGCTGCCTGGAGAATGACTGGGAAAATGAGACATCATAACAGACGCATTGAATAGGACTCAGGAGATTCCCACTGTCTACCAACATCTCAGAACAATCCAGATGAAGAGAGAGGATATGAAATTGATCTTTTAGTTAAAAAAGAAAAATGGCTTCTTTGTCCTCAGGTTCCTAACTCCAAAGTCCTGAGTCCCAGGAGGTTCCAGGTCTTGACAAAACTGAGGGACTTCAGGGCTATGTAAGCATTGTATTAGCCTACTTGGGCCACCATAACAAAAATACCACAGCCTGGGAGGCTTAAGCAAGAAACTTACTTATGTATAGTTTTGGAAGTTGAGAAATCCAAAATCCAGGCCCAGGGGAGTTCTGTACCTCCCTTGCAGGCACCCGTCCTTTCATTGTGTCCTTACATGGTTTTTTCTCTGTGAATGTGCATGGGGCCACACAGTCTCCTCTTCATGTAAAAACTATTGGATCTATTGTTCTCCTATTGGATCAAATCCCTGTACTTAGGACTTCATTCAACCTTAATTACTCCATAAAAGTTCTGTCTCCACAAGCAGTCATGTTGGCGGGCAGAGTTTCGACATGACTTTTGGGGCACACACGTACACTGTCCTAGCAGCATTTGGTCAGGGGCATCAATTCGAGTGTAAGGAGAGAAGGGTTAAATAGCTGCTGGCACAGGAGGACCACAGGTGAAGGATGTCAGGAGTCAGCCTTCAATCGTTTCACTCATTCTTTGGGAAATATTCCACAGGTCCACCATGTGTCGAGTTCCAGGCCAGTCTCTGATGATGCAGAAATAAAGGCATCATCCCTGTTCTCCCAGTGGAGAGTAGACGCTGAGAATATTTCCAATACCTTGTAACCATCTGTGCTAAAGTGGGGGTCCTGGGCATGATGCTATGGGACACCAGAGGATGACACTGAAGGCATGAGAGTGAAGGGATGACTTTCTGGAATATATAAACAGGTTGATGGCCATCTGATGGGGGCAGCATGCAGGAGGAGACACAATAGTGAAGGTGTAAGGATGAATGCAGAGGTGTGAGGCGATGGCCACAGTACATTGTGGAAACTTCCAGGTGCCATGTCAGGACCAACAGGTCTGAGTTAGGGGGCCTGCATGTGAGGGCCATACTGTCCCTTGGGTGTCCAAATAAGATGGTGTTCCTATATCCTAAAATTAGTGAGCACTCATTGGAGATTTGGGGGCAAAAGGTCAGAAGACATTAGACATGTGTGATGTCTTTCTGGGAACAGAATGAAGTGTGAATCTGAAGAGAAAACACAGAGGCAAGGTGAGCACCAGCCAGGCCAGGGATGGTCCCAGTGATGGGTGGTGGGATACAAAGGTAGGGAGGATGGGTGGGGGACCAACAGAAAAAGCAGGTCCTTAGCACAGACCTTCCATAAACTGTTCCAAAGATGACCCCAAATGTTCTGGGTCCTGGTCAGTCAGTGTCTGAGCTTATCTTCTCCAGTCCTGCATGTTGGCAGGCTCTTGATTCTCCCATTGCTGTCTTTTCTGTGGGGTTAAGGGGGCAGAGTGGAGACAGATGTGGGTAGTTCTCCCACCATGTTAACCCACAGTCTGCCTCGTTCATAGGGCATTGGCAGGCATAGCTGAAGGGGAGGCAGTTGACATGTGGGGTATGATACAGGAACAATGAGGGGGATGGGTGAGATGGGGGTCTGTGAGAGGGAGCGAAGGAGGAGAGAGTTGTGGGTGGTGGTGGTGGTTCTTTACAGTTTAATGCTAGTTGAAAAGAGAGAGGCGAGGAGCGGTTGAGAGGACTTGGTCCCAGTTTGGGTGCAGAGTGAATGAAGGCTGGAACCATGGATGCATCTCAATGTGTGTTGGGGACAGCATGCAGCTAGAGCAGGGACAGGATAAGGATGGGGGGGGGGGAGTGAGTTCAATTGGGGTTCCTCCCTGAAATTTGATCAACTATGTTTGGGTCTGGGAAGGTTGCTTGGACTCTGTTCAGCCTGGAAGCAATGGTGAGTTGGTGCCTGATATGGTCCTGCCAAGCTTCAAGCAACAGAACTTCTCAGCAATAACATCAGACACTTCTCTAGTGGCCCCCAAGGGTGCTCTCACATGTGTGTGCGCGTACACACACACACACACACACACGTACGCACATATACATGCTCACACACATCATGAGGACTCTGACCTTTTCTTTCAGAGCTAACCCGTGATGGAGATTTCCTCCCTGTGTTACAACGAGCCTCTCCCTTACAGTAGCGCAGAGCACAGCACTCCTGGATAAAAATAGAAGGCATTCAAGTCTGCCCAGGCTGCCCGGGAGGAATGCTCTCATCTTTGTTCTTCCTCTGCTTTCAGTGTTATTGGTGTTTAGTGACAGAAGACAGTTCTGCTGTGTATGGGGGAGGAACAGCCCCTGCTCTGATTGCTAGGAAGGCCCTTCTCTGTCCCCAGAACCCCTGAGTCTGAAGCAGGCCCCTGTGGTGGCCCCTGGGCTCTTCCTCACACTGATTCTGCTGCTTCCAGTGAGCAGATCTGCTTCTCCCCACAGGGACCCTAGTCTAGAAAGGTCCATCTCCACAGCAGGTTGGCCTGGGCTTTCTTTGGCCACCAGTATTTGCCTGCTATGCACAGTGACCTCGGGTAGCCACGGCAGTCAAAACCCAGTGATCTGCCCAGGCGTTCTCTGTCCATATGGTTCTAGAATTCTTCCTATATGAGCCACGAGGAAGAAAAGGGTAAGCTCTTTGTGATACAAGAGTCACTTTCCAGCCTAGGGCAGTGGCATGAAGAGTCTCAGGAGGCCTGAGGATCTTAAACAGCCCCACCATTCCCAGGTGCTGGGCAATGAGAGGCAGGTAAGGGACGAGGGGCTGGGGGGCTGATACAAGTTGGTCATTGGTCGCTTGCCTAGACACAGGTCTAAAGACAATTCAGAGACTCCAGGGGAAGGAAACAGAAGTCCCACGTTTCCTCCCTCAGCTAAAGAAAAGCACCGAGGCAGATCCAAGCAAGCAAGGTGGCCTGAGAGGATCTGTCTCCAGTTTGGTGCAGCCCGAAAGAAGGCTGGACTTGTGACGTGTGGGGCAGTGTGCAGCCTAGAGCAGGGGCTGGATAAAGAACAGGGGGAAATGAACACAACTGGGCTCCCCTCCCTGAAGTTTGAACGAATGTGCAGGGGTCTTTAAGGGATGCCAGACTGTTAATCCAGCCTGGAAGCAGCGGCAAGCGGGTGAAGACTGTCGCCCAGACAGGTTGCAGGCAGCCGAAATGCTTAGCAGTAGCCATTTCCAGACGGCACCAGGCCAGGGATGCAGCTCAGTGGTAGAGCACCTGCCAAGCACGGAGGGGATCCAGAGTTCCATCCTCAGCACCACACAGACAAGACGGAAGATTTGTTTGCAATTAGCGTTCTTCAGTCTCCCCACATCTGTCAGCTCCCTCTCCCTCATCTGCCCCCAAAGGCCTCATGACAGATGGAAAGCCCTTCATCTGCTGACACATGGTTCCAAATCCCCCCGAGACTTTCCATGGAAGCGGCGATGGCTGGTGGAGTCTCTCCTCAACACACTGCTTATGTGTGATGCTTGCGCAGGCCTCCCTCCTTCCCTTTCAAACCCTGAAGAAGCCCTGCTTTCTATTCTTTATTTTTCTTCTTTCCCTCTTCTGAGACAGGAGCTCTGTGTAGCTCTGGCCATCCTGAATCCTGTAGACCAGCCTGGCCTCAAACTCACAGAGATCCGCCTGTCTCTGCCTCCCGAGCGCTGGGATTAAAGGTGTGCGCCACCACCGCCTGGCTCTCTATTCTTATCATATACCATGCTTCTTCTGCATCCTTTACATAGCTGTGACTCCTGTAAGTGAGAGGCAGGGTAGCCACTGAACTGGACCACTCTGTGTGCAGAAAGGTACATTGGGAAGCAAACTGACAAGGGTGTGTCAGAGGCAGGGAGCAGCAGTTTGGCCAGAAGCCCCAGCTGATTTTAGTTGATAGTCGGCAGGTTGGGAGGGTCTTTGAGCCACTGTGGGCTGTTTGGATTTTCAGAACTAGGTGCCCTTGCCTGAGGGAGTTGGCTGTTGCAGGAGGATAAGGGAGGTAGTGATTTTCTTGGTAGACAGTAATCTATTACAAGATTCTTTCGTGGATAACTATCATGCTCTTTACCCCACATCCTTCTGTTTAGGATGTTGTTGCCAGCACTGCCATTATGCCCCGCCTCCTTACAGAAGCTTGGACCAACACTTCCCTTTGTTTCCTAAAACCGGAAGTACCACACTGCAGGAGCGCCCTGGTGGGGCCTGATTTTGACACACTGCAGGGGCGCCCTGATGGGAATTGATCCCGGCACACTGCAGGACACCCTGGTGAGGCTGATCCTGGCACACTGCAGGGCACCCTGGTGGGACTGATCCTGGCACACTGCAGGGGCGCCCTGGTGGGGCCTGACTCTGGCACACTGCAGGGCACCCTGGTGGGGCTGATCCTGGCACACTGCTGGGCACCCTGGTGGGGCCTGATCCTGGCCCAGGGTGTTCTGAAAAGATCCTGAACTTGAACAACAGATCTATTTCCTGTGACTGCTGGGACCTCCAAACAACACACTTTTATTTTCTACAGTTCTGGAGGCCAGGAGTGTGGAGCGAGTTTGTCTTGGCTGAAAGAAGGACAAGGTTATGCACCCTCCAGAGGCCTTAAGGGGAAAATCCCTTTCAGGGCATGTCCAACTCCTGCAGCCTCTGGAGTCTCTGGTGCCAGCCCCCTTTCTCCATACTCCCCTCCCTCATGATGCAGCATCCTTATGTCTTTGCTCCCATCGCCAGGTCCCCGCTTCCTCTTCTGAAGCCCCTCTGCCTCCCTCTACAGGCACTGGTGGTGATGGTTAGGGTCCATGGAGACAATCTGGGACCATCTCTGCATGCCAGTCTGTAGTTTACATCTGTAAAAGGCATCTTGTCACATAAGATACCACCCACAAACTCAAAGATTGCACCCTAGACAGTTTAGTGTGTTGTTTGTGCAGGTACATGCACAAACTAGATATGCATATGTGCTTACGTGTGTGGGGGCCAGAAGACAGCCCATGGCACCTTGCCTCAGGCACCAACCACCTCTTTTTGAAGCAGGATCTCTTCCTAGCTTGGGATCTACAGCTGGTCAGTGAGCCTCAGGGATTTATCTAGTCTTCATAGCTTTGGGGTTGCAAGTTCGTGACAGAACATCTGGTTCTTTTACACTTGGGTTTTGGGGACCAAATGCAGGTTCTCATGCTTGCGAGGTGAGCACCGTGCAGATGGAGTCATCTCCCCCATCTCGTAGATGTCTCTGAGTGCACTGTACAGTGGGTCTCAGTCCTGGGTGGGTTTCAATTAACGATCTTGAGGCTGGTAGGCGTAACCTCGGTCCTTCATCTTGTTCTCCTGTTGTTTGTCTGGTGGTACCTACCCCAAATGCTTCTCCCAGTGCCTGGATTGTTGCTGCCTGAGGGAAGGGCCTCTGAATTCACTGGGCTCTTTCCCTCTGCAGACTGCAGGCTCTGCTGTTTGTGAGTGGTCCCCCACAAAAGTTCTTAGACCAGTAAGTGAAGAGATGATTGGTGAGCGCAGCCAGTGCAGGGGACTTTGGAGAATGCTGGCTATTGCTTCAGAATTTTAAGTCTAAAAGCCAGTTGGACCCTGAAAAGTTTCTGCACCCCAATAAGCTTCTCCGCCAATGTAGCAATCCAAACCAGACCAAACCAAGCAGAATTAATGGGTAAAGCGTTCCAGATGATTTTCTAGCTCCCCCCAGAGAGGAGACGGGAAAAAGAGACCAAAAAAATCACATCTGTTTCTGGGGGGTGAGGGGCAGTTTAAATACCCTGTGGGAGTGGTCTTGAGCATCTCTGTGGAGGGAATCATGTTTGCCCTGCTTTCTAAGATGAGACAGTGTTTAGAGAGGGAGAGAGATGGGGAAGGGGAATTGAGGCGGAGCTTCCATCTCGACATTCCAGACTCTTTGGGTATATGAATGCCAGGGGCTGGGGTGGAGCTTCCACTAGAACAGACACAAGTCAGTAATTGAGGGATTTGTGTAGATGCCTTCTGTGACACCGTGAATTGATCCTACACTCAGACTGCAGGGACCAGCAGGGGAGGGGAGAGGAGAGAAGATTGTAGGAGAGGGGAGGAAAGCTAGCAGAGAAGGGAGCTAACAGGTCAGCAATGGTTGCAGGGGCTACAAGAGGCCACCCTGCACCCACTCTGAGTGCAGGAAAAGGACCTGGCAGCTTCAACTTAAATGCCTTGCAAGGAGACTCCTGGGTCTGTGTTTACCCAGAACTGCTTGGGAAAGGAAATCCCAGACAGGGCATTTCCAGCTCCGACTAGCCGACACAGCACAAATCCTGGAGTGCTGTGGGTTGGGAAATCCCCCCTCCTACTCCCTGGAATCCTTCATTGCAGAATACTGCAGAGACCTGCTTCTAGGTTGCCACGCTGCGGCAGTGGGAATGGAAGGAAATTTTCCTGCCTCTTCTCTGGCAGTTTTCAGTGGAACATATGATTAATTATTATTCCACACCTGTCAAAAGACCTTTCTTATTTGCAAAGCAATTGCTTATCTAGAGAAAATCACCTTTAGCCATGTTCCTAATTTTACTAGTATCTAGAAGTTTTCTTTCTGCCAGGTGGGGTTGGTTGAAAAACTGCGTGTGGAAGTCAAGGTGTGTTAATTATCACCAAAAATGATGGGTGGAACCTTCTGTCTATGAAAAGCGTGAATTAGAGCCAACACAAGTTTTCAGCAACAGATTTGAGACAAGTATGTTTTCTGATTACAAATATAACCTAGATTCAGGGTCTGGGTATTATGACAACAAACCCTCTAATATTTCTGGAAAGCTCTTTATTTTTCTTACCAAATAAAATAAAAAAATCAACTTCATAATGACACATTATAGTACTGGTATATATGGGCATGAACCATAGGCCACAGCAACATTAGCTTTGCTTTTCTGTTGACCAGCATAAGGAGCCCGTTTCTGGCCACCCTTTCTCTCCCATTCTTTCTGCGATGACTGATGTTGATGGACAACTTGACATACTCTAGAGGCACCTGGGAAGAAGCCTCTGTTGTCTTAACTGAGGTGGGAAGACTCACCCACCGTGGGCAGCATCATTCCCTAGTCAGGGGATCCTGGACTGTGTAAGAGTGGAGAAAGTAGGCTGAGCATTGATTTGTGACTCTCTGCTCTTGACTGCACATATAATGTGGCCACTGTCTCAAGCTCCTGCTGCTGTAAGCCGGAACTGTGAGCCAAATAAACCCTTCCTCCCTTAAGTTGCTTTTGGCAGGGTGTTTTTGTAATGGAGTAAGTAAAAATGCTGTGGATCCCCAAGTGGCTGCAGCGGCAGAAACGCTGCAGGTTCCAAAGCAGCAGCAGTGGGCAGCTGGTCCCAAGAGCAGCCAGTCCCAGGCAGGGATGGCGTAGTTCCCCAAGTGGCTGCAGTGGGCCATGAGGGGCAGCAAGTCCCACGAGGAAAGACAGACAGATGGGCATGCCACGAGACCACACTGCAGGTCTCTGAAGGCCTCTCACTCCTAAGCGAGTGAACTCACGGGACCAGCGTGATGGCTCCACAGGTTAAGACACTTGCGTGTAGATGTGCAGCCTAGCAGTCGGTGCTGGGGACACAGGCTTGGCGTTTGCCCTTCCCCCCTCTAGACTTCACATGGGTCTTAAGTGGACGGCAGTCTGGAGGACCAGCACCTGAGTAGTATGCACTGTTTGGGGAAGTGACATGAAGCGCATTAAAGACACAACACACCAAGAGTGTCTAGTGGGCGGGGCTGTTCTAGCTCCCTTCTGTTGCTGTGACGGAACACTCTGACCAAAAGTGACTTGGGGAGGAAAGGGTTTATCCATCTTCTGGGTCACAGTCCATTGTCAGAGGGAAGTCAGGGCAGAAACTCGAAGCAGAAGCCATAGAGCAGCGGTTCTTAACCTTCCTAAAACTGCTACCTTTTCTTTATAGAGCTCCTCATGTTGTGGTGACCTCCCGACCACTAAATTATTTCATTGTTACTTCATAACTGTAACCTTGCTCCTGTTATGAATTGTAATGGAAATATCTGAAATGCAGGATATCTGATATGAGACCCCTTCCCCAAGGGGTTTGTGACCCACAGGTTGAGAACCAGTGCATAGATAACAAACATTTGCTTACAGGCTCAAGTTTGATCAGCTTTCCTACGAAGAAGTCCAGGACTTCTTGCCTAGGGAATGGTCTTCCCACAGTGGGCTGTGGCCCTCTACACCAACTAACAATCAGGACAACATCCCACCTCCTGACATGCCCACAGGCCAATCCTTCCATTGAGATTTCTTCCTCAGATGACTTTAGGCTGTGTCAAATTAACAAAGGGAAGACCTAGTTATAGATAAATCGAAGAGGAAGAAAAAGATCCTTCATGGCTAACTTACATTCAACTGTCTTTTCCCTCACAACAGCCATGAGAAAAGTAACAACTCCCCAGGGTAAGGAGGAGGAGACCGAGGCCATGTGGTTACCAAATGGCAGGGTCAGGATCTTAACCAAGTATTGCCTAACCCCAAATCTACGAAGAAGATGGAACCCAGAATAACCAAGAGTAGCAGCACTGGCTGGACACTTGCAGAAGGTACGCATCTGAAGTCTCCAAGGTATTCTTGGCACGTAGTCCCTACTGTCCAGAGTCAGCAGTCTGTCTCCCCATGTGGCCATCCACTGAGGCACAGTGTGGTCCTTCCAGCTCTGCCTCCACTCTGGACTCTGCTCAGCAAAGATCACACTGGGCCTCCTGCTTTGGATCGTGACAAAGCAGACATTCTCTCTGAACACTTACCATGATGGCAAATGGATGGGGGTTACTTTTGCCCAGCAGAAAAATTAAGTTCAGCTCAAACTCTCAACTGTTTCTTTCTTCCTAGCAGGCTGCAGGGGAAGTAGGGGCTCCTGGCATACCTGGGTGGGCCTGACCATGCTGAGATCCTTCTCTTAACCTCAGAGAGGTCACAGGGATATCCAGCCTTTTGACATTAGCCTATCACATTGCCATTTACAAATAGGCTGGGCCACATTCATAGTTAACCTGAGTGATGCCCCCATGGTCACAAAGGTTGGACACACCTGAATGACTTCCCTATGGTTCCAAAGCTACACCGGTGCACTGGCACCTCCCTGGTAGTGAGTTGAGGGCTGGCCTCATGTCTTCATCCTGAGGCTCAGCCACCCACTGGGCTGTCCTGGGTGCTAGAACAATCCTGGCCCTATCTTCAACGATGCTGCTTTGCTTGGCCTGAAGTGCAACCTGGGCTCTGGGAAGAATGACAAAAGCTACCTGAAGGTTTCAGTCAACATGTGGCCACCTTGTTTCTCATAGTGCCCAGGTCACCTGCATTGGTGTCACTGAATCATCAGAACCACAGAACCAGTAGTCTCAACCCCTGTCCCAGCTTGCTGAACCCGATTCTGCATCTTAACAAGATCCTCAAGGAAGACCTACACACATTCTTTTTGGGGAGACACTTCCTCTAGATCATGCTTAAGACCCCAAGGAACAATGTCGCAATGGAGAGACAATGAGCGGGGAAGGATATTTTGGGGACAGAGTTTTTCCCTGAGGGCCTCTCCAATCCTAATTACGGAGACCAAGGACCCAGCAAACACAAGCTGGCTTTGTTTGCATGGAGTGAGCTGTGGAGAGTCACACACGCGTGGGTGTGTGTTGGCTGTCGAGCCAGGCGGAATGAGTCTGTTTAGCCCACGCTCTTTGCTGCTTTGTTTCAGTGCTGAAAATTTCTCAAATTGCAGGTCTCACATGCTATACTTATAAGCAGGGTTCTGTCTCCACTGACAAGGCCATGTCCAGCCTTTGACCCTGAGAAACAAGTGAGGTCAGGCCAGGTGGCTCCTGGGGACATGACTTCTCTTTTACCAGTGTGAGTAGAGTATTGCGCTCTCCTGTCCGCCCTGGAATTCTGACTCACTGATAGGTTCTGTGTTTACCTCTGAGATCATCTCGTCCTATTTAAAGAGGTCCTAGGTGGATAAGTAGCATACCCGAGACCATGAGGTCATGGAGCTAAACCTCCTCCTGTGGCCTGTAATTTATTCACTGTTGGTCCACATCTCTCACCCCGCCCCTCACCTGTCATCTGTCACTGTGGCTATGGAGTAGTGATCCTTTGACCACGGGAGCTTAAGACAATGCCATGTGATCAAGTTGCTCAGAAGCGAGGGCTTGACAAGTTACAGGTCAGGCTTCCGATCCCATCTAAACGCCTGGCTGGGGGGGGGGGGGTCATGGGTTTCAAGCTTATCGTGCTACTGTTGGCAGCATTCGTTCATTGGTGCATGCGGGAGAGCACCCCTCATTCCCTGCATCTGTGGGCAGAGGCTGTCCACACGTCTTGCGGTGCATGTATGCAGGAGAACTCTCCTCATTCCCTGCATCTGTGGGCAGAGGCTGTCCGCACGTCTTGCAGTGCATGCGGGAGAGCGCCCCTCATTCCCTGCATCTGTGGGCAGAGGCTGTCCACGCGTCTTGCTAGAGATTTCTTCCTAGGCCCCTTGATTCTTCAACACGAGCAAAGGAATGAGATGGTGTCCAGTGGGCACCAAGATCTCCTGTGACACAGTCATGTGACAGGAACCTGAGCATCCTGTCTCATGGCTGCTCTGAACCAGGAATCCTGTATTTGGCGGGTTAGACTCAAGTCCCAGCCACACCCATGTTCAACTACTCAACCGAGGGGACATACCGAAGTATGACCTTTGGGAGGCACGGGGAGCCACTTTAGAGGCAGCCTGCCCGACATCACAGTGTGTGATTCAACTCCATAGAGCTCCTAGCCACAACCTGAGCCTGTCATTTGTCTTTGCAAATGCTGTTCCCTAAGCCGAGAATTCCTTTCTAGCCATACACATGCACGCACCCACGCACACCTCTTCCCAAAGTATGATTTCCCGCCAGCTCATACAGCAGTGTCTACACAGGACGTGATTCACTGTGCTTGCTCGACACCTGTGTGCGTATCAAGTGAGCAAGGAAACAATGAATGGACTCTTAGCCAGGAACCCAGACTCTGATCTCGCTTGTAGCCCCATCTCCTGTTCAGGGCTGTATGACAGTTCGCTTCCCCCAGGGAACCCCACATCATCTCAGTAACTGGGTCAGCTCCACGTCTCACTCGCCCTGACTTTGAAATAACTTTTCCTTACAGTTCTCAGATGCACTTTCCTGGAATGGCTCTTGATGTTCTCTGCCTCCGTCCTCCCCCAGCCCTGTAACTCTACGGCCCTGCCAAAAATCGGAAGCTCATTATCAGAACGGGAGCTGCTTTGCTTTATCCTCGAGTCTACATCTAGAGATGCAAAACACTGCGTATGTCTCTGTGGAGGTCAGAGGCTGGAAACGCTTTCCGAGGTGCTGGCTGTCAAGGAGAGGAATAAAGGCGTTTCATCGGCCTGAGTAATTGTTTCGCGTGTTATTCAGAGAGTTTCCCATATACATTCGTGGCAGGGAGCGCAAGCTGCCATTCCAGATCTAGTTTCTCACCCTCTTCTTCGAGCTGATTAAAAGAAGCTGCAAGATGAGAGTCAAGGCTCGGGGATGTCCATCCGGGGAGTAGCAGACCACAAGGTGCACAGCGGAGGTTGAGCCATACCACATCTTCTGTAAGGTCACTCTTCCCACTGTCTATCAGCCTTTCTGTCTCTCCAGGTTTGCAGAGGGTGGGCCACGCCGCATCTCTTGTAAGGTCACTTTCCCTGCTATCAGCCTTTCTGTCTCTCCAGGTTTGCAGAGGGTGGGCCACGCCGCATCTCTTGTAAGGTCACTCTCCCCGCTATCAGCCTTTCTGTCTCTCCAGGTTTGTCCTGGACAGTCTCATACTCTTCCTGTCACCTGGGAATGTTGATCCCTGGTCATGAAACTGATAGTTTCCTAACACAGAGGTCCCCTTGCTTGAACACTCTCCTCCAAAAGCTGTTACTTGGACACATGGACTGAGATGAAACTTCCCCTATCCGTCACCCTCCAGCCGATGACATCTCTCACCATTTAGAATCACATGAGTGACTTTTACCAATCTTCGGCACCCTCACTGGAATGGACAGAGGGAGTCAGGGAGGGATTGGTCTGTCTGTCTGTCTGTCTGTCTGTCTGTCTGTCTATGGATCTACCTACCTACCTACCTATCTATCTGCAGGGCAGGGTCAGCCCCACATCCAGCACAAAGCAGTGACTGAAGGCGAGTGGAAGCCAGTAAGGACCACAGGGACTGTTGGTGTTGTTGCGTTTGGGATTAGATTTTAGGTTTTGAAATCTCTTGGCATGCTTCTTATCAGCCGAGACTGGCTCACTTCAACATGGGGGTTGGCAGAAGAGATGGCTCCTTGAAATATCTATAGTCTGGAGAACACCCTTACATGGAGGTGATTGGACAAAAGGAAGAGAAATGAAGCAATAACACGTGGAGACAGTTCCTGGGCGTTGACACCTGACCCAAGACACAGGATTGCCGCCCCCTGCCATGCAGGGTGGTTTTACACCACTTGGCAGTGCTTTGAAAGCACGAGCCTTTTGATATTGTGATGCAGTTCTGTCTTTCGCAGAATCCATGCTCAAAAACTACATGATCGAGTTATTTTTTTTTTTAAAAAATCACCAAAGAAAAATCTTATGATGTTTTAAGTAAATCGACGATTTGGGGTCGGGCTGCATCCACAGCTATTCTGGCAGGGGCAGGTGGCCCACGGGCTCCGTGGATACTCTTATATGTTTACATAGAACACAGGCTTCAGTCTCATGCTTTGAGAGGAGATGAAGCTGGGCCTGAACATTTCTAGGCCTTCTCTTGCATCTTGGGGATATAGGAAGCCAGGAAGCTGTGGAAGGGTTAAGCCCAGAAGAAAAGTCTGTGTTACCCCCGTGGTGTGCATCTGTGTGTGCATGCTCACAGGCATGTGGGGGTGTTTGTGTGTGTGCAGGTGTGTATGTAGGCGTTTGTGTATGGGACTGGGCTCATGTAGGAAGGTACCTCCTGCATTGATACTATTAGGCTGGGTCATCTGTGGTGGAGATGCTGTGGTGTGGATTAGGCCTGGACCACATTATCTGACTCAATAATATGGATAAGGTTTGGACCTCATTATCTGACTCTATGGTGTGGATAAAGTGTGTACCACATTAACTGACACTGTGTATAGATAAATTTTCGACGGCATTATCTGACCCTATGGTTTGGATAAAGATTGGATTACAGTATCTGACTCTATGGTGTGGGTAAGGTTTGGACCACGTTATCTGATGTCATGGCGGTCATCATGATTACTGGATTGGACTTATTGAATTCTCCAATAAGGCCATTGGAGGCCTTAATCCATCCCTGTGTCTGCATCGTGATAGGGCTGGACTCAGAGCTGCTTGAAGAGAAATTCCTAACTTCTGTGAAGTTAGGCACAGCAGGTCACGGGAGACAGGACTGTCATAGGCCTGTGTACATTAGGACACTGGTAGTCATTTGCTTCTGCTTGGCCCCTGCCCCTGTTCATGCCCCAAGGTTCCTGTAGCACAAGAATGGGAACATTGCAAGAACCTTACTGACCTTCTCACATGATAGTGAGTCCAGTTTGGTGGCTAAAAATGGACAGCTATTGAGTGTATGGCTTTCGCTCTGTTCCTAGAGGAGTCTATGGCTACCCCAGATCATGGACTAAACACCCAGATCTCTAATGAGAGAGGCAAATGGGTGGGAAAAATGAACACTATTGTCAAAAGTGTAGCCCCAGAACATAGGGAACGGAGGCAGGAGGATCTGGAATTCAAGCCAGCCTGGGCTATACAGTAAGACTCTCATCTCATAATACCAAGCAAAAGCAACAAGAGACATGGAAACCAATGGGAAACCGAAGATGGTGGGAGAGAGGGGAAGTGGCACTATAGCATGCTGCAGCTGGGTCAGCATGGCAAATGCAGGGTAAAACTGTGGTTCACACCATCAGAAGGGCTCAACTGGGGACCATCGGGGGTGCAGCTTCAGGAGAGGCTTGAGACATGGTAAGTCAACAGAAACATAAGGTGCTGTGTACAGTGGCCAACCAGAGGGATGGTGCTTCTAGCCTTCTCTGCAATATCTGGCCCTGGAGAGCAAGCCAGCACAGTAGCCATCAATAGTGCCCACAGGGTATTTCCAGTGCCAGGCTGTGTCCTCAGCCTTGGCATTGGTGTCTCCAAACTATACATGGCAGGTAGAATACTCATCAAAGGAGGTTGGGGAGATGGGCCCGTTAACCAAGTGGACCTAGTTCGATCCCAAGCACTCACTTGAAAAGCAGAGTGGGTAGCACATGCGTGTAATCTCAGATCTGGAAAGGCAGAGACAGATCCCCATAGCTACCTGACTAGCCATTCAAGCCTACTCAGTGAGTCCCAAACCAATGAGAAACTTTATTTCAAAACCGATGGTGGCTGGCACCCGAGGAACACCAAGATGGCCCATACATGCATGTGCGCCTGCAGACACAAGTGCATGCTCCCAACATGTCTACCCACACAAAAGAACTATAGATGGTTGGCTGGTCAGAGGCTTGTAGATGTTCACATAGCTAAGATATAGCAGAGTTGAATTTGGGTGTGGCTCTAGACCCAGTAAACTATGTATTATGTTGAATTTGACCATGGAATCATGGTGCTGGACAGGCTTATTCCGAAGGGAAGAGGACTCTCATGGTATCTGTATGAATAATGAGGAGGGAGAGGTGGCTTAACACTTCCACTTCCAGCGAGCCAAGCTTGTCAGCTCACATCCCTGAGAGTCCCAAGCACCTCTGGCTAAAGCTTTGTGTGACAAATATTCTGTTTCTTACATTTTGCAACCGTTTCATCCCCAGCATGCTCTTATGTGAAATGGGGGTCCTAAAGGGCTTGAGTTGAGGTACGGCACTTCCCATCATGGTTTTGGAGTTGTTGATCCAGTCCCAGATGCCCTGCATGGGCTGCCAGGATGACTTGTCCCTGGCAATGAGTGGGTGGCATTCCCAGCTCATCTGCATGCACCTGTGGGGCAGTGGCAGAAGCTGGAACTTGGAAGTTGGTACTGGAATTCAGATTCTAGCCCCTCCGCTAGGTGTCTTGTGGCCTTTGTTAAGGGACAGCCACCGTCAGAGCCTCAGTTCTTTATCTCAAAATGATGTTAAGAGCATAGACCCATCCCCAGGGTCAGCATGCAGCTCCATTGACCTCTCTACTCTCCTCCCAGCCTTTGCTTGCTGCAAAGAACCAGTTTCTTCAGTATAAGAAGGTGGCTGGCCACTGGGCTTCGGTGACCCACTTAAAGACAAGAACTTCCTTCTGAGTCGTTCTGATGGATTAAATGAAGAACCATTTCCGACCACAGTCCAAGGAGCCAAAGGGAGATGCTGTGGAGCCGAGCTGCAGAGGCCTGCGTGTAGGCTGAAGAAAATGTGTACCCAAATCAGGAAAGGCCATCAGCCGTGAGGGTAGCTTCCTGACCAATCAGATTGTGCCTCTCATTTGGGCAACTCTGCTAACCTAAATAGCCCCCAATACAAGGCAGTGATATAAAGGAGGATAGGACAATTACGGAGACATGGGGAGCATCTGTGTTAAGAGATCCTTTGTCTCTTTGGCACTCTCTGATCTCTCCTTCCACAGAGTTAGCTAATACCCAGGGCATTGGCTGTGAACACTTCTAATGTCTGAGCTCATTGTTTTACGATGTCTTGGCAAGAAGGGAGTCTCTGAATGAATTCTCTTTCTAGCACACCTCTGGGCTCGTGGTGGACTTGGCTGGAATGGATTAGAACTAGGAAATATTTTAACTGAAGGAAATCTTATTCCAACCAGTGTTTACAGGGTTCTTTCAGTGCTTCCGAGGCTGGTTTGCTTTTGGGGACACAGAGATAGTCTTTGTCCCCCCCCATTAAATAAATTGTCACTTGAGCTATGGAGTGGCATGCACCTTTAAATCCCAGCAGTTGGGAGGCAGAGGCAGGTGGATCTCTGTGAATTTGAGGCCAGCTTGGTCTACAGAATGTGTTGCAGGACAGCCAGGACTATAGAGAGAGACTCTGTATCAAGCCCCACAAAATGTCACTGTAGGAGTAGCTGTCCTCCCCAGACACAGCTCTCAAATGGTGGCCCAGGTCTATACATATCAGCCAACTAAGGCAGGCAACATGGCTGTGTTACAATTGAGAAGCAGGAAGCTTAGAAAGTCATGTTATAAGATCAAGGTCACGGAACAAATGCCTGAGCTAAGGCCTGGACTCAGGCTTTGCGACGGACAGCAAACCTACATGCTCTTAAGTACCTGGGTGATAAGGTCAGTGCCTTCTGGAAACCAGTCCGGTGGAAATATACACCGCCTGGGAAGCTGCCCAGGTGATAGAAACCCACCCACCACTAGGAGGCTCCCCAAGGAAGTACTAAGCAGGCCCAGGCCTGCTTAGCTTTGTAGGTCAGTCAAGCTTGGGTATGCTCAGGGTAGCACAGCTAGGGAGGAAACCAGTGCTTTAATGGAAGTCTGAGTGAAAGGATACGGAGAGTTAACGATGGGAGAGGAGGCAAGGGCGCCTCTCTGAGGCTGGATACTGAAGCCTGGGTTTTCTAACTCACTGGAAAATGGGAAACGCCAAAACTGTTCTAGAGATCCCCTCTCTGTCTTTTCAAGCCTGGGGAAGAAGGAATGGCCCAGGGTCTTCCCCCAGCCACACAAAACGAGTCCAGCTCTGTCCACCTTAGTCCCCTCTCACCAGAGCAAGGAGGAAGTCAAGGTTCTAGTCTGATGATGCAGAGGTCACCATCCACAAGGGCAGGATAGGCCCTGTGCTGATGAAGAAAGCGTGGTCCACTGGATTTGGTTGTAGACCATCTTACCCTGGAGCAGGAGGGCTTATCCTGGGCGTAGTGTCAGGATCTTGGCTGGCTCCCGGGTCTCACCAGGAGGAAGTGTGAGTGGGGAGGCCAGGCTGATCCCGGGCCTGCAGTCTGTACCCAATAGTCCAAACTGCAAGGCTAAGACTGGGCAGCACCTATTTGGCTGAAGTTCAAACCAGGAGCCAGAAGAGGATTCAGCGTGTTGGGGGCAGAGGGTGAAGAAAAGAAGGGCTCACGTGGGCATTAGGATGAGGGCGATTGGGAGGCGTGGGGAAGTAGTGTCCTACGGGCAGGCAGGCAAGGGCTGTAGGCCAGGCCACAGGGAGACTCTTTTGTCTGTGTTTAAGCTATTAGCTGTTTTACAATTGTAAGAATTCTCTTACAATTCAAGGGGAAAATTCTAATTTTAATATCCTTTCTGCATAAAAAATATTTCCTTCTGAAATAGACCCAACTTTCAACGAAGCAGCTTGACTGGCTCTGCTACACCCCTGTGGTTGTTGTAGCTGATGCAAATGTATAAGAAGAGAGAGAGAGAACGCTAGGAATCACTGAAGATACAGAGCATCTGTCCCCAAACAGCAGGACACAATGGTTAAAGTGAGTAAACTCAGTTCTCTGGAAACAGGACCAGGGACAAATATTTCTGTGTCTATTATCTTAGTTGCTTTTCTATTGCTGTGTTAAAACACCATGACCATAGCAACTTGGGAAAGAAGGCACTTAATTTGGGACTCATGGTTGGGTCTCATGGTTCATGAGGGTTAGTCTATGACACCATGGAGGGGAGCGTGGCAGACAGGCAGGCCCAGAGCCAAACAGTAGCTGAGAGCTTACGCCTTGAAGTCAAGCCAAGAGCTAGCTGAGAATGGTGGGGACATTTGAAACCCCAAATCCTGCCCTGAGTGACACGCCTCCTCCAACAAGGCCACACTTCCTAACCCTCCCCAAACAGTTTCAGCAACGGAGGACCAAACTTCCAAATATATGAGCTTAGGGGGCCATTCTCATCAGACCACATCGATCTTTTTAGATGTACCACACAATACAGAATTTTAAAAAGCAATGTTTAAAGTGGCATGACTCTAGAAACCTAAAAATAAACAGCACAAAACCCCAGAATAAAATTAAAGACAACCTGAAACACAGGGACACGCGAGTTAGTTCCAACATGGCGGACTTCTTAATTCTTTCCACATCGAACCCAGAAATTCTGATTATGCATATCAGAATCCCAACAGACTTTGGGGCTGCGGGTAGCCTAAATTAACTTGGAAGTGCAAGTCAAAGAGGCTACCTCGATCAGTCAGCCTTCTCCAGAGCAGCAGAGCGGATGTGTCGTCTGGGACTGCAGACGGATTTGGGATAAGGAGTTAGCACACACGATGGTAGATCAAATCCAGACCTGCAGTGAGTGTTCCACACTCAAGATGGTTAAAGGTGAGGGTCCACGGTGAAGGCTCTTTCCGGCCCTGGGAGTCTCCTCTTTGCTTTGCATTGCTGTCACAAAAAGATGGACCAAAAGCCACTTGGGGGAAGGAAAGGGTCTATTGGCTTACAGGACACACTCCATCACTGAAGGAAGCCAGGGTGGAGATCGAGGCAGGAACCTGGAGGCAGGAACTGAAGCAGAGGACAAGGAGGAACACTGCTTCCTGGCTTGCTCCTTATGGCTTGCTCAGCCTGCTTTCTTATACCCAGGACCGCTAGCCCAGGAGTGGCACCACCCACAGTGGGCTGGGCTCTGTCACATCCATCCTGGTGTGTGTGTGTGTGTACCTGTGGAGATCAGAGGACAACCTGTGGGAGCTGGTCTTCTCTTTCTATTATGTGGGGCCTAGGAATCTATCTTGAGTCTTCATGATGAGTGGCAAGCACCATTCCTCACTGAGTCATCTCCCCAGCCTGAGGACCATCTTTCTGTTCCAATCAGATGAGGCCCACCCACATTAAGGAAGCCAATCTGCTTTACCCAGAGTTCACTGACTTAAACGTAAACTCTCTCTAAGTTGACAGGTAAATCTGGCCATGACAATAGGCGATCTAGAAGAGCAGCAAACCTTGGGGAGGAGGGTAATGCTAAGTTGTCAAGACCCGTTTTAAAGCTATAGTTGTTACAGACTGAAGTGTCAGCTCAAAAGTAGGCGCAATGCTCTCCTGGAACAGAAACAGAGTAGAGGCAGACATGGGTGTGCACGCTTCCAGATTTACCATGGAAACGACAACACTGTACAGCAGAGAAGGCCCTGGCATAGTAATAGCACTAAGCTGCCTGGATATCCAGATGTATTAGTCCCTTTCTGTTACTCTGATAAAACACCGTGACAGGACAGCATGGCTGCAGGATCAGAGGCTGAGAACTCACCTCTTCAACAGCAAGCAAGAACCGGAAATAATGAGGTCTCCACTCTCAACTCCTGTCCCCAGTGACTGCGTCCTCCAGCGAGGTCACACCCCCTAAGCCTTCCCAAATAGTTCCACCTCCTTGGGACTGAGTGTGCAAATATCTTAGCCTAATGGGGCACATTCTCATTAAACCCAGCTAGAGACAATAAAACCCTGAAAACGGAGCACATCTTTAATGCCCCAGAAAAGGCAAAAAGTGCCCAAATCCTCTTTCTGGGTTTTGCAGACAGGCTGGGTTTTCTTCCATCTTCCTGCTCGCTTGGGCTGATTTCCTGAAATAAGCCCATGGATGGGAGGGTCTCATCTGTGGAGTGCTCCACGGTGTCTTCAGCTAGTCCTTTCCCCGGGCAGCATCATCTAGTTAGCTAGCCTAACCACCCTGGTCAGTGTGTCCACTCCTGCACGCACAAGCCGACCTTGCCCCTCCTTCGGCTGGAATTAGCATTTCCTTACCCTGAGAGCGAGCGCAAGGCCACTGTCTGAGCCTTTGCCACAGAACCCCGTGGCACTGCATCATTGCGTGGTCTCTAAACTCCGTGAGTTTCCTCTCTGCCTCCTCATTTGCAGCTGCTTCCTCAGCCCCAAGTCCAACCAGGCCTTGCTGCTTTAGGCTCTCTACCTCATGTCTGCCTGGCGTTCTGGCATTGTACGCTGGAGTGGCTGAGCGAGGTGTGGGGGCAGCACAGCGTTTTCCCTCAGTCTCCCAAGGCCAACACAGCGCCTCCTGTCTGTGGTCTGGAATCACCCCACACCGACTGATACACCTGTACTCAGTGCCTGGGTCTTGGGAAGGGCTCCCCCTGCTGGGAGAGGACAGCATTGCTGGGCAGAGCTCATCCCTGGGTTAAGAGAAGCAAGTACTATGGAGAGAGTTACATCTCAAAATTTTCCCATGCCGGGTAGCAGAGAGGGGCAAGTTGGCCGGGGTATATTGCCACCTGTCAGCCATGATGTGGAAAGACTAGTTAGAGGACAAAAGACCCGATTTCTGTGCACATCCTTCCTCTCAGGCCCCCAGCAACTCTCGGGACTCAGTTAAGATTGGCAGCAAAGTGCCAGAGCCAAGCACAGGTAAGTGACGGTTTCCCACTGCCCCCCACCTCAGTCATGCCACACCATTCATGCTTCGGTTTCTTCATCTGTGAAACGGGGTCTTCATCTCTCATCTAAAGATGCAGTGCAGAGTGTGTTAGGGTTACTACTGCCGCGATGAAACACCATGACCAAAAGCCAGTTGGAAGAGGGTTCATTTTGCTTACACTTCTACGTCACTGTCTGTCACTGAAGAAAGTCAGGACAGGAACTCAAACAGGGCCAGAACCTGGAGGCAGGAGCTGGTGCAGAGGCCATGGAGGGGAACTGGTTCCACGTACAATAGCCTGAGCCCTCTCCATCAGTTACTAATTAAGAAAATGACCTTCTGACAGGTGTAAGATGGTATCATAAAGTTGTCTTGATTTGCATTTCCCTGATCGCTAAGGAAGTTGAGCATGACCTTAAGAGTCTTTTGGCCATTTGAACTTCTTCTGTTAAGAATTCTCTGTTCAGCTCAGTGCCCCATTTTATAATTGGGTTGATTAGCCTTTTATGGTCTAGTTTCTTGAGTTCTTTATATATTTTGGAGATCAGACCTTTGTCAGTTGCGGAGTTGGTGAAGATCTTCTCCCAGTAAGTGGGTTGCCTTTTTGTCTTAGTGACAGTGTTCTTTGCTTTACAGAAGCTTCTCAGTCTCAGGAGGTCCCATTTATTCAATGAGGCCCTTAATGTCTGTGCTGCTGGGGGTTATACGTAGGAAGTGGTCTCCTGTGCCCATGTGTTGTAGAGTACTTCCCACTTTCTCTTCTATCAGGTTCAGTGTGTTCGGACTGATATTGAGGTCTTTAATCCATTTGGACTTGAGTTTTGTGCATGGTGATAGATATGGATCTATTTTCATTCTTCTACAGATTGACATCCAGTTTTGCCAGCACAATTTGTTGAAGATGCTCTCTTTTTTCCATTGTATACTTTTAGCTCCTTTATTGAAAATCAGGTGTTCATAGGTTTGTGGGTTAAAGTCAGGGTCTTCTATTCGATTCCATTGGTCGACTTCTCTGTTTTTATGCCAATACCAAGCTGTTTTCAATACTGTAGCTCTGTAATAGAGTTTGAAGTCAGGGATGGTAATGCCTCCAGACAATCCTTTATTGTATAAGATTGTTTTGGCTATCCTGGGTTTTTTGTTTTTCCATATAAATTTGATTATTGTCTTCTCCAGATCTGTGAAGAATTTTGATGGGATTTTGATGGGGATTGCATTGAATCTATAGATTGCTTTTGGTAGAATTGCCATTTTTACTATGTTGATCCTCCCAATCCAAGAGCAAGGGAGGTCCTTCCATTTTCTGGTGTCCTCTTCAATTTCTTTCTTCAAAGACTTAAAGTTCTTGTCAAATAGATCTTTCACTTCCTTGGTCAGAGTTACCCCAAGATATTTTATGCTATTTGTGGCTATCATGAAAGGTTATGCTTCTCTGATTTCCCTCTCTGCTTCCTTATCCTTAGTGTATAGGAAGGCAACTGATTTTTTGGAGTTGATCTTGTATCCTGCCACATTACTAAAGGTGTTTATCAGCTGTAGGAGTTCTTTGGTAGAGTTTTTGGGGTCGCGTATGTATACTATCATATCATCTGCAAATAACGAAAGATTAACTTCTTCCTTTCCAATACGAATCCCCTTGATCCCCTTATGTTGTCTTATTGCTATTGCTAGAACTTCAAGCACTATATTGAAGAGGTATGGAGAGAGTGGACATCCTTGTCGTGTTCCTGATTTTAGTGGGATGGCTTTGAGTTTTTCTCTGTTTAATTTAATGTTAGCTGTCGACTTGCTGTAAATAGCTTTTATTATATTTAGGTATGACCCTTGTATCCCTAATCTCTCCAAGACCTTTATCATAAAGGGGTGTTGAATTTTGTCAAATGCTTTTTCAGCATCTAATGAAATGATCATATGGTTTTTTTCTTTCAGTTGATTTATATGGTGGATTACATTGATAGATTTGCGTATATTGAACCAGCCCTGCATCTCTGGGATGAAGCCTACTTGATCATGATGGATAATTTTTCTAATGTGTTCTTGGATTCGGTTTGCCAGTATTTTATTGAGAATTTTTTTGCGTCGATATTCATGAGTGAGATAGGCCTGTAATTCTCTTTCTTGGTTGGGTCTTTGTGTGGTTTTGGTATCAGGGTAACTGTAGCTTCATAAAAGGAATTTGGCAATGACTCTTCTGTTTCTATATTGTGAAATACATTAAGGAGTATAGGTATTAGCTCTTCTTGGAAGTTCTGGTAGAATTCTGCATTGAAACCATCTGGTTCTGGGCTTTTTTTCAAAGGGAGATTTTTAATAACCATTTCTAATTTTTCACGACTAACAGGTCTATTTAGATCATTCACCTGGTCTTGGTTTAGCTTTGGTATATGGTAGTTATTTAAAAAAATGTCCATTTCTTTTGTATTTTCCAGATTTGTGGCATACAGGCTTTTGTAGTAAGATCTAATGATTCTTTGAATTTCCTCTGTGTCTGTGGTTATGTCCCCCTTTTCATTTCTGATCTTATTTATTTGTGTGTTCTCTCTCTGTCGTTTAATTAGTTTGGATAGGGGTTTGTAGATCTTGTTGATTTTCTCCAAGAACCAATTTTTTGTTTCACCTGTCAGAATGGCTAAAATAAAAAACACCAATGATAGCCTTTGCTGGAGAGGTTGTGGAGAAAGGGGTACACTCATCCATTGCTGGTGGGAATGCAAACTTGTGCAACCACTCTGGAAAGCAGTGTGGCGGTTTCTCAGGAAATTCGGGATCAACCTACCCCTGGACCCAGCAATACCACTCTTGGGAATATACCCAAGAGAGGCCCTATCATACAACAAAAGTATATGCTCAACTATGTTCATAGCAGCATTGTTTGTAATAGCCAGAACCTGGAAACAACCTAGATGCCCTTCAATGGAAGAAAGGATGAAGAAAGTATGGAATATATATGTATTAGAGTATTACTCAGCAGTAAAAAACAAGGACTTCTTGAATTTTGCATACAAATGGATGGAAATAGAAAACACTATCCTGAGTGAGGTAAGCCAGACCCAAAAAGAGGAACATGGGATGTACTCACTCATATTTGGTTTCTAGCCATAAATAAAGGACACTGAGCTTATAATTCATGATCCTAGAGAAGCTAAATAAGAAGGTGAATCCAAAGACAAACATATAGGCATCCTCCTGAATATTAACCTTCATCAGGCGATGAAAGGAGACAGAGACCCACATTGGAGCACAGGACTGAAATCTCAAGGTCCAAATCAGGAGGAGAAGGAGAGAGAGCACGAGCAAGGAACTCAGGACCGCGAGGGGTGCACCCACACACTGAGACAATGGGGATGTTCTATCGGGAACCCACTAAGGCCAGCTGGCCTGGGTCTGAAAAAGCATGGGATAAAACCGGACTTGCTGAACATAGCGGACAATGAGGACTACTGAGAACTCAAGAACAATGCAATGGGTTTTTGATCCTACTGCACGTACTGGCTTTGGGGGAGCCTAGGCAGTTTGGATGCTCACCTTACTAGACCTGGATGGAGGTGGGTGGTCCTTGGACTTCCCACAGGTCAGGGAACCCTGATTGCTCTTTGAGCTGATGAGGGAGGGGGACTTGATCGGGGGAGGGGGAGGGAAATGGGAGGTGGTGGTGGGGAGGAGGCAGAAACCTTTAATAAATAAATAAAGAAAGAAAAAAAAAAAGAAAATGCCCGACAGCACCATCTTAGAGAATCTTTTTCTTAACGGAGGCTCTCTCCTTTCAGGTGACTCTAGCTAGCCTGTATCGAATTGACATAAAACTAGCCAGGAAATGCCTGATGTGGGGCTAGGGGGAGATCAGTTGGCAGAACACTGGCCTAGCGTAAGCCCTAGCCCCACATAGTACTGAGCGTGCTGATGTCACCCAACATCAGAGAAGCTGAGGCAGGAGGATCAGGAACTCAGGGTCATCCTCAGCTACAAAGTGGGTTTGAGGACTACTGGATCTACATGAGACAGTTCTGAGAGAAAGAGAAAGGACGGGAAGGTAAGAGGGACGGGGGGCGCGGGAAGGAGAGAGGGAAATGGCTGACATGTATGTCACAGGTGTTCTGCATGTTCCGGGGTGGGTGATGAAAAGAATCTGGCTTGTGGTCTTCAAAAAGCACAGGGTGCTGCCATCCCGAGACTGCTTTCATAGCCTGCTATGGCCTCAGAGAAGCTGAGGAGCTGGACTAAGGAGATGGGCCATGGGTGAGATGAGCCAGAAGCCCCGGCTTCCTAGCCAGACTTAGTTACTTTTTACATGATCTGGATCCCAAGCATCTGAGGAGTGTGGGTTGGTTTTCTACAAGTTCAGCCCAGGTGTGGCTTGCCCTGTTAACCCCTAGGATACCGGTTCCCAGCCTGTGTGTTGCGACCCTCTTGCAAACCTCTGTCTCCCAAAGTATTGACAGTTCACAACACTAGCAAAATTGCAGTTATGAATTAGCAACAAAAAGAATTTTATGACTGGGGGGGGTGATTTACCACAACACGAGGAACTATATCAAAGAGTCACAGCATTAGGAAGGTGGAGGAGAGCCACTGGTCTAGATCCAGGGGGCTCAGCTAGGTTCCTGATGGAAACCTGCTGGGGAGATGGTGATCCAAATAATTCCTTGGAGTCTGGGCAGGGGACATGGAGAGAGTCCTGAAGAGGCCTAGCTTGAGGACACAGGGCACCTATTGAAGCCTGGCAGTTGTTTCCAGAGAGTAGAGCTCCTGGCCCAGCTGCAGAAGAACTGCGTTTCTCATGCCTTACTCTTCCCACCCCAGCTGCAACCTGTGGTGACTTCCACCCTGCGCTTGCAGGACTGCGTTTTAAGGAAGCAGTCAGCTTGCTGGGCTCCTCAAGATGGCTGCTCCTTCTCCTGTAAGTAGCCTGCCCCCACAGTTTCGGAACCCGCCCCCACAGTTTCTGAACCGGCAAAGACCTGGTCTCTATGTGGATGAGAACCAGAGATTCTGGATGGTCTCAAGTCTGTTCTTCACTCCTGGCCTGTTTCCACTACAACCAACTCTACTCAGGGTGAGTTTTGGGGCTCTGTACCCTGATCTTGTGGGTAGCTAGTGTTTGTGTTGGGGCGATGTTATTATCATCAGAAAAGAGCTGATACTAGTCTCCGAACAGAACCAGGTCTTCACCAGTGCACCAGGCCCAGGAGCCCTTGCTTGGAGGCCTCACTGATGCAAGCTTATCCACAGACGAAGGGGGGGCCCTTGTGCTGAGGCCTGACTTACCAGTAAAGGCCCTAGTTAGTGGGAGCATTTTGAGAAAGCTTACAGATAGGATAGTTAAGGAGATGGGCCATGGGTGAGATGAGCCAGAAGCCCCGGCTTCCTAGCCAGACTTAGTTACTTTTTACATGATCTGGATCTCAAGCATCTGAGGAGTGTGGGTTGGTTTTCTACAAGTTCAGCCCAGGTGTGCCTTGCCCTGTTAACCCCTAGGATACCAGTTCCCAACCTGTGTGTTGCGACCTTCTTGCAAACCTCTGTCTCATCTGTGGGATGAGTAGGAGTTCTCCAGGTCAGAGAAAGGGCAGGTCCAGTAGAAGTCCAACAACTTGGAAGGAGCAGATGTGAATGTGAATCGCTGGTTTCTGATTGCTCTGCAAATGCCACACATCTGCTGCTGTGCTCCCAAGCTTGAATGCCCAGGGAAGCTGGCAACTCTGGTGCCTTAAAGAATCACTCTGAAGACTGAACCTGAGAGGCTAAAATACTCTGTGGTTCTGCAAAAGCATCTCTAGGTATCAGCACCGATCCCCAAAGACCAGGGATGTGGCTTGAGGGCAAAGCCCTTGTCTCGGTGTGGCAGAGACTATGGGTACTCTCCTGGGTACCAGGATAAGGGGTGTTATGTCTTACAGCTGGGACAAATGGCTGAGGTGCCCATTAACATGTCAAAGTGGTCGCTGGCCTCTAGGTTCTCCCAGCCTCTCTCAGTCTCTGCTGTTGCGGGGTTTGGTCGATTTACCCTCCCCACCACCTCAACACTGAACTCTTCAGCCCAGGACCTGCGCCTTCTCCTGCCCCTATATAACTCAGCCATTTTGGCTATGCCAGTCTCTTGGCCCAGGCCATGTAACTTGGGAGGCATTTCCTCTCCCCAGTCCCCTCCTCTCTGTCCTCTCCTCAAGTGGCCAGGCTCCCAGTCAAGTTCACTCTGGACTCTCCCAGATGTCCCTGCCTCTGGCTTTGCTCTCCTTGTTTTCAACAATAAACCACCTTCTCCACACCTAGGAGTAGTTGGCTGCCCTTCTTCATTCCCCTTTTTCCCTTCATCTGGTGCCGACTTTGATATGTTAATAGACCTCAGTTTGTCCCAGGTTTGAAACCTTACAAAGGGGTAATTCACCTGTAGCACCAGAGATGGCTCAGCGGTTAAGAGCATTGCCTGTTCTTCCAAAGGTCCTGAGTTCAATTCCCAGCAACCACATAGTGGTTCACAACCATCTGTAGTGAGGTCTAGTGCTTCAGGCATAACGCAGAAAGAATATTGTATACATAATAAATAAATAAATATTTAAAAAAAACTTCAAATAATAAATATTTTTCTTTAAACCTATACCAAGTAAAGTATGGTAACAGTTAAAAAAAAAAAAAGACCCAGGAAAGAATTCTGTTACAATGTAAATGTAGTCAGTTGAATCCAATGAACCCAGTGGACTTGGGTTACTGTAGCTATTGGTTCCCAGTGTGTCTAGATGGGCAGGTGCAGCAACCACAAGAGCTCCTTGAATAGCTGAGTTTAAAAGGGAGGGGAATCTGAGGGCTGCAGTGAAAAAATGACGCTGAGACCCCCAGGGAAAGCTGTTGCTAAGTGGCACATCCACAGGAAGGGTCCCCTAGAGTGGCGCTTGAACTCACTTTGTAGTTCAGGTGGGATGGGAACTCGTGAGCCTCCTGCCTCGGCCTCCTAAATGGTTTGGTTGCAACACCAGGCCCAGCATTGTACTTCTCTGTCTCCTTTTTTTCTTCCTTTATTCCCTCCTAGTTCTTTCTCTCTCCCTCCTCCCTCCCTCCCTTCCTCCCTCCCTCTCTCTGTTAGGGTATGAAGATATAGGCTGCATTGTTACATTACACCACACACACACACACACACACACACACACACACAGTGCAGAAGCAGACACATTTCTAAGTTCAAGGCCAGATTGGCCCAGGTAGCCAGTTCCAAACTATCTACACAGAGATCCTGTCTAAAATAAGTACACCAATAAATAAGCAAAGAAATAAATCTTAAAAAAAAAAAACAAAACCCAAAACCTATGAGCCCGAGTTAGGATCCAAGCAGCCACATAAAAAGCCACATGGGGCCTTGTTGGCTGCGGGGACGTGGTCAGAGACCCTCCTTCAGAGGCATAAGGGAGGGAGCAGACACCTGAGGCCTCCTTTGGCCTTAGGCTGGCACATATACACACCACACACACACCTCATAGATATTCCACTCTCATGTGAGTGTGAGAGTGAGTGCGTGAGTGTGTATGTGTGTGTGTGAGTGTGTGTGTTTGTGAGTGTGTGTGTGTGAGTGTGTGTGAGTGTGTGTGAGTGTGTGTGAGTGTGTGTATGTGAGTGTGTGTGTGTGAATGTGTGTGTGAGTGTGTGTGAGTGTGTGTGTGTGTATGTGAGTGTGTGTGTGTGAATGTGTTTGTGAGTGTGTGTGTTTGTGAGTGTGTGTGTTTGTGAGTGTGTGTGTTTGTGAGTGTGTGTGTTTGTGAGTGTGTGTGTTTGTGAGTGTGTGTGTGAGTGTGTGTGTGTGTGAGTGTGGTGTGTGAGTGTGGTGTGTGAGTGTGTGTGTGAGTGTGTGTGTGTGAGTGTGTATGTGTGTGTGAGTGTGTGTGAGTGTGTGTGTATGTGAGTGTGTGTGTATGTGAGTGTGTGTGTGTGAGTGTGTGTGTGTGAATGTGTGTGAGTGTGTGTGAGTGTGTGTATGTGTGTGAGTGTGTGTATGTGTGTGTGAGTGTGTGTGTGTGAGTGTGTGTGTGTGTGTGAGTTCCCACATACAGTTGCAGGTTGGGACAGGATCTTCTCTCGTGATCTCAGCAAGGATCAGCAGACCTTTCAGAGGCCTCAGAGGGAGGTGTTTCATTTTGCAGGCTCTGAGGACTTGGGCACACTCCCTGTGCCACCTTAGTGCGAAGCATCCAGAGACAATGGTAGTTTCAAATAAAACTTTATTTACTACAGAAGCAGACAAGTCAGCATAGGCCCTTGGTAGCTAGCTCCCTTCCCTCTCACCCTAAAGTCAGAATACAGACAGAGGGTTTTGTGAGACCTTGTCAGGGTGACAAGGAAGGAAGTGATCTGCCACCCCATGACAAGTGAAGAAGAATGCGGGCATTTCTCAGGGAGACAGGAGGACACTGGTAGGGAATCTGGCAAGCTTTCTGCTCGGTGGCCATGTCTGCCATTTGGTTATGGTTTATAGCAACTTCTTTCTTTTTGTGTTTGTTTGTTTTTTCGAGACAGGGTTTCTCTGTGTGACAGTCCTGGCTGTCTTGGTACTCACTATGTGTTCCAGGCTGGCCTCCAACTCAGAGATCCGCTTGCCTCTGTCTCCTGAGTGCTGGGATTAAAGGTGTGTGCCACCACCATGTCTGGCTAGAGTGATTTTTTTTTTTCACTTTGTAGCTTTCTATGTTGACTCAGGTTTATGTTTTGCATTTATTAAAGGCACATGAAGTTCACCATCAAGACTACATTGCATTTCTTTTGGTAAAGTCATTGCCCCAGGCCGGGCGGGGGGGGGGGGAGTTGAATGTCCAGGTGAACCAGGCTCCACCTTATTCCCCTGGGTCAGCATCTTTCCCCAAATCTGGAGCTAGACTGGCAGCCAGGAAACCCCAGTGATCCCCCTGTCTCAGTTTTCCACAGCACTAGCGGCACATGTATGACCGTGGCTTTTAACATGGATGTCGGCAATTCATACTTAACCTATGGAGTCAGCTCCCCAGTGTTGGGGAGGGGTGGTGGTGGTGGGGTGTTGTGCAAAGATAGGGGACAGGCCACCAAAGTCTATTACACCAGAAGCAAACGTTATTCCAGGAAAAAAAATTAAAAAAATAAATCTCCATGGGGCACAGAAAGCTTATCAGCTAGCTGAGCCCACAGCCAGAAATGGACTTGTAAGGCGGTGTCCCTGGACTGTGTTAGAACGCCCCTTTTAATGGCAAGAAGCAAGCATTGGGCATGAACAAAAGGCTTTTTTACAATCTCAAGGTAAAACTGTGATACAAATTGCCTTTTTTACAATTTTCATTAACAATTTTTTTTTAAATTAGTGTTTATATTTAGCCCGTTGTCGTCTTTTGATACGTTCTGATGGTGTTTGCCAAAGCTCTACACAACCCCTGCTACTGCCAGTTTTGCATAGCAGGGAAGGGTATGGGAAACTGCACAGCCAACAAGTCAGGTACATCCCATCATTTAAAAGCTAACTCGGCTCACATCAGTTGCTGGTCATGAGGGATCGGGGGTTATCTAAAAGCTGACTCTTAGTTTGCAGAGGGTCACTTCGGCCTTACAGACAGAGCTATGGGTTGTAAAGCAAAGTAACCCACTGTTATTATTGTTAATCCTGAAGCTGCTGAGAAAGCTGCTGACGCTCTGTTCTCCTTTTCCTAGGCTTACAACTTTCTATTTCTTTATTTCTACATTCTTATTTCTGGAATCTACATTTCTATATTCTTATTTTTGGACTCTCTCCCAATATGTCTTATTTTTTCAAAGGAGATTTTTTTAATTCTTTTTTTTATTGGAACATAATTGTTACATTTTTAATATAGTTTGCTTGGCAATAGTTCAGTACTGGTATATAATGCATAATGTTTTTATTTATTTATTTTTTTTGTTGAAAAAATTTCTGCCTACTCCCCGCCTCCCATTTCCCTCCCCCTCCCCCCAACTCCTCTTCCCCTCTCCACACTCCTCTCCCCCTCCTCCCACTCCATTCCCCCTCCCTCTCGAGTCTGAAGAGCAGTCCGGATTCCCTGCCCTGTGGGAAGTCCAAGGTCCTCCCCACTTCAAAGGAGAATTTCTAAAACTCTGGAAATGGCTGAGCTGGAGCCCCAAATCCAGTACCAGTGAAAGACGCTATGTGGCTGGAGACTGTGGCTACCGTGTTGGGGACACAGTTGGGATGAGGGCAGAAGAGCACCAGACATCCTAGGGAAGACCTGAGTGTTGGGGACAAGGCTGTGGTTAGGGTTGTTGGAACAATATACCTCTGATCTTGCCATTTGCACACAAAATGCTCGGCCAGAACCCAGGCATGGGTGACGGAATCTGCCCCTAATGTCCCTCTCCTCTCTATCCCTTCAGTTTGGCACCTCTATGACCATCGTCTTATGTCAGATGAACCCCATCATGGGTTTTCCCCCCATCCCCTTGAGTTTTTTCAGTCTTCCTACGATGTGGCAGAAAGAATTTTTGATGTTTTACCGGGGATCAGATAACAATCTCTGGAAATTAGAGCAGCACATCCAGGTAAGTGTTTTATACCTCATGGCAAAAGCTGTGGTCGGTGTGTGTGTGTGTGGGGGGGGGGTCATCCTGTCTCACCCCCAGGGAGGTTTCTTTATTTTTCTCTCCTTCATTTATTCTTTGTCTTTTACATCATGTATCTTCATCCCATTCATTCCCCATTCCTTTGTATCCATCCTCAGCCCTTGTAACCTTCCCCTCAAAATAAAATTTAAGAGAAAAAAGAGAAAGGCGGGGGGGAATCAATCTCCTCCTGGAAGCTGCAGTGTGACACACATATCTTTCGTCCACATATCTTTCCTTGTGAGTGTTCACTGCAGAGTCATTGGTCTGGTTTCTGCTACACCATCCATGTTGAGCCCTCACTGAGTTATCCTGCTATTAAACCATGTGTTGTGGAAATCCTGCAGCTTTGGGTCTGCAGGACCCTTTATGTGCTCCAGCAGATCACAGATAGGGTGGATGTTGGGGTGAGCCAAAACAGACCCCTTGTTCCGAGCCTGGGTAGTTGCAGGCTTCGTCAGCTTGCCAGTTTTCCTTTGTCCTCACCACTAGGGGGAGCGCTCCTGCATTGTCCTGGTGAGTTCACCGCTTGCAGGGATGAGGAAAGGGCGGGCCAGCTCTCCTGCTTTTGGGTCCTCAGGGTCAGCTCTCTCACACCTACACCTTCATGGCCAGCTCTGCTCTGTTGCCCAGGTGTGGTATAGGGGCCACTCTCCTGAGTGCTGCAGCTGATGGGGCGGGGGTGGGGGTTGGGACAGCTCTCCCCAGGGAAATTCTAACCTCTCATTCAAATCTTCCTTCAAGGGCTCTAACAGGGTTCATTTTTAGTGGAGGATTTGGGGGGGGGGGGTTGTTGTGTGACAAACCTTTTCCTGGGACTAGTCTATTCACCCTAGATAGGGAACCCTCAATGAACCAAAAAGTTCATCTTGGTGAATCAATGAGTCTTACTGGGGTTCCTTACAGGAATATAGGTGAGGGAACACAGGGGCAGAAATGACTCAAAGGCAGCTGCATCACCAAGGTCCACTCCAGCATGGGTGACAGACCGGTCGCTCACAAAAGCTGGGACCCCGGAGCACACTACACAGCCTGCAGGCAGCTCAATAGGTTGGAGAGCATTCATTCCAGGTGCCTTAGGCGGTTTAAAACTTCCAGACAGCTTGGCTGGTTTCTACTTTCCTGAGTGGCTTCTCTTGTCCGAGTGTCTTTGCTGCTTGGCTCCACTTCCCCTGGTCAGTTTCAGGGAGTCCTTGAAGATGTTTTTGTTATTTGCCTCCCTACTCAGGAGGAAGTTATTAATCCTATGGAGGGTAGGACAGAGGGAGGGAGAGAATGCCTCCAAGCACACACTGGGGACCTCTGCCCAGTGGAGCATGTGTGGAAGTAATACTTCCCTCTGGCTACAGAATTCACAGACCAGATCCCCTTGCCCCTTTCTGCTACCTTAAGTCTGAAAAGGATCTTAGAGCTGGCTAGATGTGTGTCACCTAGGATCGATCCTGATGGCAGTTCCCTCTCTTGCAGTCTGGCTCCCTAGAGCAACTGGTCCTAAAGCTGGACGGCTATGTCGGTAAGACTGACAGCAGCAGGCTTTCCCTCTATATAGGAAGATAGTGCTGGTCACTCTTCCTGAGTGTTCCTTGTGTGGCTACCTGTCACCCTTCTCCTTTGGACATAAGCACTGTGAGCTGACAGTAAGCACAGGACCTCACTGGATCGGAGTCACCTCCCAGCATGGAAACAATGCCGCATGATCGGGGTTCCACTTCACAGCTAAGCACACAGGCTTGGGGTGTGGGAATGCAGGTTCTCAGACCACAGAGCACCGGGATAGCAGTGATCAGACTAGAACCTCTCAAGTTGATTCACACCAGAGTGCTCTGTGGTGTAGGCCCAGGAAGACCTACAGTGGGCATCTCCTTCAGCTTGGTAGCAGCTCATGGGCAGAGCTGGAGCTGGACTGGCTGGGGCACAGTCTTTGGGTCCAGCACCCAGTTCTGCAGGGATTCACTAGACCTCCTGGGTCTTCTCTAGGTCTTGGTAGCCCTCCGGACTCCTGCCCCTTGTACTCTCTGTGAAGGTTTTATGCATCTACTCCTCTGCTTGTTCCCTAGGTGCCGAGTCTGAGGCTCCCCTGCTTATCTATCCCTCCAACCCTGATAAGAGCTGAACTTCAGAGGAACTGCTTCTGCAAGCCCGGCCTGCCTGTGTCCTGAGCCTTCTCCCTGGCTGCGTACAGCTGCAGCTTTCTTGCTCCCTTTGGGCCTCTGATGCTGACTTCACTGATGGCCCTTCTAAAGACCTCTCCTCCTCTGAATCCCTTTCCTGGGCTCCCAGGACAGCATGCCCCTCAGGTGGCTCTGATCTGGAGATGCCTCTAGAGCAGGTACAGATGGAGACTCTATGCCCTGCAGATCTCTGAGCTGCCAACACCGGTTAGAAGTTGTCCTGGTGCTAGGCAGAGGACTCTGGGCTCAGCAGCTTGAAAGCATGGTGGGCTATGTACAGGGGGCATCTGGGGTACCTCTCCCACAGGTTCAGTTCTTGGCTCCTAGAAGCGATGCTGACCCTAACCACACCCCCACCCCCACCCCCCACTTGTTTTTAACTAATTAAATTTTTACCACTTTTACTTAGATTCTGTGCTGGGCCTGTCTGCCCTTATCCAGGTTCTTGTGCAGAAAGTGGAAGCTGGCCCCCAAACATTACAGGAACATTTTGTGATCTCTTCTAGACATTTCCACACTAGGAGGAGTGATCACTCACTGGTCCAGTCCAGCAGCAAGGGTACCTGGGGAAGGTTTAAAAGGGAGACTGTGTGGAAGCTGGGTGACGCTGCGCTGAGAATAAGCTAAGAAGGTGTGACATAACCTGGATGGGATGTGAGTGACAGCGTCTATGAAGGAGGCACACTGATACACTATAGGGCAGAGGGAGAAAATGCACAGGAAGGCACCAGATGGTCAAGGGAGAGGCAGGGAGGGGACAAAGGCCAGGTACCGTGGACATGTCCTTCAGTGGAACTATAGAAAAGTAGGGCCTTCCCTCTGACACACTTCACAAGAAGAAAATGTCAGCAGATGGATGCTCTAACTTTACAGTGTGAATCTATAAAGGCCCTTATAGGGCTGAGGGTTGGGGCTCAGTTAGCAATATGCTTACTTCACATACACGATGCTCTATGATGATCCTCAGTACTGCCTAATCAGGGTGACAAACCAGGTATGTGGGCACAGGCTGGAATCTCAGCACTCAAGATGTGGAGGCCGGAGAATCAGAAATCTAAGGTGAACCTTGGCAATGTAGTGAGTTCAAAGCCAGCCTGGGCTACACAAGACCTTATCTTTGTGTGTGTGTGTGTGTTTTGAGACAGGGTTTCTCTGTGTATCCCTAGCTGTTCAAAGCCAGCCTGGGCTACATAAGACCTTATCTTTGTGTGTGTGTATGTGTGTTTCGAGACAGGGTTTCTCTGTGTATCCCTAGCTGTTCAAAGCCAGCCTGAGCTACATAAGACCTTATCTTTGTGTGTGTGTGTGTGTGTGTGTGTGTGTGTGTGTGTGTATGTGTGTTTTGAGACAGGGTTTCTCTGTGTATCCCTAGCTGTTCAAAGCCAGCCTGGGCTACGTAAGACCTTATCTTTTGTGTGTGTGTGTGTGTGTGTGTGTGTGTGTGTGTGTGTGTGTGTTTCAAGACAGGGTTTCTCTGTGTATCCCTAGCTGTTCAAAGCCAGCATGGGCTACGTAAGACCTTATCTTTGTGTGTGTGTGTGTTTCAAGACAGGGTTTCTCTGTGTATCCCTAGCTGTTCTAGAGCTTGATCTGTAGACGAGGCTGACCTCAGATTCAGAGATCCGCCTGCCTCTGCCTCCTGACTGCTGGGATTAAAGGTGCCTGCTACCACTGGCTGGCTGAGACCTTGTTTTTAAAGAAAGTATTTGTAGAAAATATAGAGAAATATGGTTATGAACTTGGGGAAGGAAAAGTCCCAGACAAGACAAAAGCAGCAGGCTGTCAGACCAGCACTGTGGTGCCAAGTTCACAAGTGACCCTGGGGCTTCTGGGGACAGAGAAATGGGAGGGCAGCAGCTCCCACAAGTGGAGACAGGAGCACAGGGAGGAGAAAGGCAGGGTTTAAAATCCAGAGTCGTTTACCCTTGTACTGGGCAGAAACTTTGGGGTGTTGGAGACAATTCTGTATATAGGGAGATGTAAGTTAGCTTCAAGAGCAAGCCAGGGCCCTCTCCGGGCCTTTCTACCTGGAGCAGGAATTCTGAAGTGGGCACAAAGGACATTTGAGTCAGATCCTGCATTGTCTCAGATGTCCTGAGTGAGAACATAGGGTGAACAGCAGCATTCCTGACACCTGCCCACTGGACTAAAGATGTCTCCAGACACTGCCCCATGTCTGGGGTTTGGGAGTTGAGATTGTTTCCAGGTCAGAACAGTGCTTGGAGTCCTAAGGGTGCCATGTGGGAGTGACCAAGTCCTGAAGCCTGATCCTGCCCCTTCCTAGGAGAAGCTGAGTTGATCTGGGACTCTGATCCCTAGGGACTCTCCTTCCCTAGTTAACCTATTTGTCAATCTGACTAGGTTCAGAATCATCTAGATTGCTATTGAGGCATGTTGAGTGATGTTTTACTGTTTTCTTTTTTGAGGACCCCACCATTCATCTCCCAAATAAATCACATGGAGACTTATTCTTAGTTATGAATATCCAGCCTTAGCTTGGCTTGTTTGTTGCAAACTTTTCTTAAATTATCCCAATTACTTTTTGCTTCTGGGCTTTTATCTTTCTTAATTCTGTATGTTTTACTTTACGTCCTTCTCTGTGGCTTGCTATGGAGCACAAGTAATAAAAACCCAGAGACAGAAATTGGGGTTCAACCTGAAAACCAGAAAAGCAGAGTAGCTACATCACTAGAGAAGTCTTACTTCTACCAAAGCTGGGCAACTGTAGACTAAGCAGACTAAACCTCTCTCCTCTCTCATTTTATATTCTCTCCAGTGCTGGGATTAAAGGTATGAGTCACCACCACCTGGATTTGTTTCTGCATTAATCTTGTGTAGCCTGGGGTGGCCTTGAACTTAGAGATTTGTCTGACTGTCTTCCAAATCCTGGAATTAAAGGTGTGTGTCACCATTGCCTGACTTCTAGGGGCTTTTACTTTGCTTCTGGTCTTCAGGCAAGATTTATCAAAAATACAAATAATATACCACCACATTTTCCCTTTTTTGTCTAAAATAAAGAAGGCTATAAATAAGAAAAGCTATAATATATACAGGCAACAAATAACATAATCAATGGCTAGCCCATTCGCATTTGACAAATTCAGAGAAAATACACATCTATCCTATCTTCGTGAGTACAAATTTTTGTACCTAACTTACTTTTTACCACAACTTGCATTTCCTTTCAAAACTATCGTTTGATATCTCTCAACCTTATATACTTTATATTTCTTTAGTAAATTTCTTTTCTGAGCCTTGTAAACAAGGAGACTATATCTAGCCTTCAACTACCTCAAGGACCCAAGAAGGAAATATTAACTGAGTAATCAGGAAGTACATGCAAGTAACTTCCAAAAATGTGAGAAATGACAGAAACAGCTGGTTGCCTCGACAGTCACCCAAAGTTCCTCTGCATCATTGGGGCATCTATCTTTGTCCTACAGACCTAGCATATTCGACAGACTTTTCTGTGAAGCAGGATATTCTGAATGGCTGTCTCTCCTTGTCTTGACAATGTTTGGCAGTCACTTTCTTTTGTGTCCTGCTTGTCCAAGTAGGACAGCACACTGTCAGCAGTCAAGGTAAGGGCATTTTCTTGCCCAGTGTCTTACTTTTGCCACAAAGAAATTTCTTCAGTGCCCATTATCTTCTCTGAAGTAGATTGGTGCTGCCAGAAGCAGACATCTCATTGTTATAAAAAGAAGTCTATGTTAGTAAAACATCTTAAATATCATATTCTGTAGACCTCTGAAGTGTTTAGATGACCTGTCTAAAATATATCTTTGCTTGACAGAGACATCTGACTGCCTGGACAATCACCCAGAGTTCCTTTGCAATGTGGGGGCATCCATCTTTAGCCAACAGGTACATAGTATCTGGTAGACTTTTCAATGAAGCAGGAAATTTGAAAGGTTGTTCCACCTATATTGGCAGCTTATCAGTCACTTTCCTCTGTGTCCTGCAGAATGTCTGGCAGTTTCTCCTGTGAATTAGGAACCCTGAATGACCATCCCACCTTGTTTTGTCAATGTTCGCAAAAGTCACTTTCCTGTGGGTTCTGCATGTCCAGTCTACACAGCACATAGTCAGCAGTCAAAGGCAAGAGCAGTTTCTTTGCCCAGTGGCTAACCTTACCACAAGGAAAGCAAACTCCACAAAGAGTTTCTTCAGTACCCACATCTTCTCTGAAGTATATTGGTGTTGCCAGGAGCAGAAGTGTTTCATTGTCATGAAAGACCTTAAGTTAACAAAACATTTTAAATGCCATATTTTGTAGATCTTTGAAAGTTTTGAAGACACTATATCTAAAATTTATTTCTATATGATCTAGAAAACATGTCTAACATATCTACAAATTTGTTATTTTTGACTAACTACTGGCCTGTATTTCTTGATTATTCTAAATAGCTCATAATAGTTTTCAAAAACTAGAATTTTATCATGTATTTTTAAATGAACTGCATAGGTACAATACCTTAAAAAAGTAGAAACATATATACAATATGTTGTAACAAAAATTACCTTAAATTTGTATTTAAACAAATTAAAAAGTTATTTAAACAAGAGTAAAAACACATATAGAGTGTAACAAAATTGACTTTGAATATATCTATATATCCATATATATCCAAATCCATGACAATGCAAAATATCTGAGATTAATAGTTGTCTTTTTAGCCTATATTCTTATATTCCCCTAAATATAACCAATATCCATAACCCACAAAATAACCAAAGACCACCTACACCCCCCCTTTTCTTGGGAATGTGGACATTGTGTTCTCTAGACTGCTTCCTATTGAATGTGGGTGAAGTATTTCTAGGGTCCCAGAGAGAAAATTGAGATAATGGCCAAGTCCTGGGAAGAACAGCATCAACCTTTGCTGAGATCACCTGTCAAGATTCAGGAGGTCTCTCCTGATCAAACCATATTTAAATCAACCTGGAATGAATCCACAGGCTCTTGCTTCCTGTGGAAACAAAGCAAAATCTCTTCTCCAAAGCATTTGTGATTTCCATCTGACAAATACATTTTTTGACTTTTTTTTTTTTTAAAGTTAAGGCATTAAAGTATCTAGGCTAGTTGATTTCCACAGTCCCTCTTTCAATTCCAGGTCTCTTAGCAGATGTCCTTTGAGTTTTGAACAAAACTCAAAATCAACATAACACTATACAGGATCTAGACTCCCTGTTGTGTTTCCCTTCTTCACATGGCTTTTTTTCTTATACATTATTTTTACTATCTCTTTAAAGACTTTATTGTTTTTAATCTACTTATTTCTTTTAATGACTGCCTAAACCCATTTTCTTTCTTTCTGAAACCTACAGACATTATAAAACACACTGGATCCTGATTAGAGGTTTCTTCCATCTGTACCTCTTTTACTGCACATCTTTTAGCCTTTTTTGACCACAAACTTTAGTCTATTAAGTTACACCTGGATCCTTCACTTACTCTAGCAGCTGGCTCTGCCCACTCTTGGGTAGGGTTGTGAAAGCCAAGCTGAAAACTTGTGCCCTGGTCAGAGGTTCCTGACTGAAAACTGCATTAAACCCTTCTAGCTGTGGAAGCCTGTACCTGCATTGCCACAAATGGTTTTTACTTAGCTTGCCATTTCTAGTTTCTACTTAGCACTGCCTGCTGAACATCTTAAATGAGTTGTGTCCTTTATTTTCCTCCAGCTTTCTTAGGCTCTGGATGGATATTTGAGCTCCATATTGGGCACCAAAATATTTAATAATGATTTATTTTTTTTCTTTTTTGAGGGGCCCACCATCCAACTCCCAAATAAATCACACAGAGACTTAATCTTAGTGATGAATGCCCAGTCGTAGCTTGACTTGTTTCTTGCCAGCTTTTCTTAAATTATCCGGACTACCTCTTGCCTCTGGGCTTTTATCTTTCTTAATTCTGTATATCTTACTTTATTTTTTTTCTCCGTGGCTTGCTGTGTAGCTGGATGGCTGGCCCCTGATGTCCTCCTCTTGTTCTTTCTTCTCTTGTTCTGTTTATATTCTCTGCCTGCTAGCCCTGCCTATCCTTGCCCCTGCCTTGCTATTATTGGCCATTCATCTCTTTATTAGGACCAGCAGGTGTTTTAGAAGGTGCAGTAACACACCTTTACAGGGTTAAACAAATACAGTGTAAACAAAAGTCACACACCTGGAAGTAATATTTCCCGACAGAGGCATGTCAACGTGTGTCTTGAGTGTAATTCCGAAGAGAACTGAAGGACAAGACCCACACTGACTGTGGGTGGCATCCTCTCCATGGGCCGTGAGTCTGGACAGATAAAAATAGGTGGAGGATAAAGTCAGCTGAGATTCAGCATCCCCCATTTTGCTTTCTGGTCATCCATAAAGTGAATAGCTTTCCCTCACAGCAGGCTCCTACTGCTTGGATGCCCTGCCCAAGTGATAGTGTTACCCAGCTTTGGGGAGGGGGTGTTGTACTACTAAATACCTCTTCAGAAACAAACTGGAACACAGATGGGTTGGTGGAGGAGTAGTCAATTCAAGCCTGGACTTGGAGAAGATAGGGATGACACTGTCCATCTTAAAGGGACAAATCTAAGAATGTATTAAAGAAGAAAGGCATCTGCTAGAGTTAATAAGACACAGAAGAGCCAGCGGTGGGAGAGAAGAATTTGGAGGTCTGTGTTAGTTCACTGCTGTGGCCAAAATCCCTGCTAGAATAACTTCTTACGAGAGAGAGAGAGAGAGAGAGAGAGAGAGAGAGAGAGAGAGAGAGAGAGAGAAGAGCCAAAGGCATTCCCCCCTCTAGCAAACCCCTTGTGTACTAGGCTTTACCCACTAACAGTTACACAGCTACACTGCTGGCTGAGTGTGTGCAAACACATGAGCCTGTGAAGGACATTTTACCCTTAAGGCAGACCACAGGCTGAGACAAATCTGTCCAAGTCTCCATCTTCTGAGTCTCTACCGTCGACTATCCCTGTCCAGGCACCTGGCTCATCACATTTCTGGGTCTCAGTCCAGCTTTAACTACTCACTTCTGTTTATTTGACTCTCTATTTCCTTGTGATGGCTCCTGCCTCACTGGTGACGTATATTAAATACCGGTGTGTGTGCTTCTATCTTAATGTATTTTGTGTCAACTGAATTCTCTTGGAGGGCCCAAAGCCTTAAAAGGGTAGAGGTGATATTTTGTTTCCCTCACACAATTGAGGTGGAATTTCATGGTGTTGATAAAGGACACATTAAGCAATATATAATTTGTAACAACTGGCTAGTTTTTTTCTTTTTTTTTATTAAAAATTTCCACCTCCTCCTCCTATTTCCCTCCCCCTCCCTCTCCAGTCCAAAGAGCAGTCAGGGTTCCCTGCCCTGTGGGAAGTCCAAGGTCCTCCTCCCTCCATCCAGATCTAGGAAGGTGAGCATCCAAACTGCCTAGGCTCCCACAAAGCCAGTCCATGCAGTAGAATCAAAACCCAGTGCCATTGTCCTTGCCAAGGACAACTGGCTAGTTTTTAATCCCAGCAGTCCAGAGACCAAAGTTTCAGGTCCAGCACCTTTTCTACATAGTGACTTCCAGGCCAGCCAGGGCTACCTACATATTGAGATCCTGTTTTAATAAAGAAAAAAGAAAAAAAAAAAAGGAAAAAAGGTTAGCAATTGGCTAGCCAGAAATTTACAAAAACTTGGCTCTATGGTTATAGTACTACATTTTTTTTTCATATGAAAATCAATCACAGATGGACTAATGATTTAAACAAAGGAAAACTTTAAATTGTAATGATTTATTACAAAACACTTGCGAAAACATGAACCCAAATTACAGAGAAATCCTTTCCAAGATCATTAAACATGGACCACACAAAGCAAGCATTTGGAACTTGTGATTGAGTATATTAAAAAATAAAAATTTTCTGCATAGCAGGAAATAAAAAAAAAACAACAAAAATTAAAAAAATTTAAAAGCACTGGAAACAAGTTAACCACAAGTAAGAGGACAAATACAAAATGTGAATGGACCTTCCATGGATAGCTCCCCCTAATCCAGTGTGAAGACCCTGCCAGGTTCCATACTCACCATCCCTTCCAGCCCGGAGCCCCAAACACCCCTCTGCACATACAGACTTCATGCCCCTTCTTCTGAATTACTTACCAGGTAAAGTGCCAAATTTGGCAGAACTCAATTTGCCTTATTTTCTAATCTATAATAAGATAATAAGCAGGCAAAATGACAACCACGTTTCCATTTTGAGTTTTTGACTGTAAGCCCCAGAAGGCCAGAATCCCTGCAGTTCTGTGTGGTTTTGCAAGCATGTTTAACTTTGATGAGGTCTCAGATGGCTCCTTCGGTTCCTCTCTCAGATGCCCCATTTCTATTCCTCAAATCCTTTGTTAAAAACCAATAGACTCTATTGGGAGTCCCACGTTCCCCACCACTGGAGGCCTGAGCTTGCTTGGATGTATCCATCTCCTTCCTTCAGTGATGCCTGAGAAACACCCACTCCAGTAACACATAGCAACAAGAGATGCGGTATCCATGCGTACAGCCCCCACCGCTCCGGGTACCCACCTCAGTAACACATAGCAATATGATGCGGCATCCATGTGTACAGCTCCCACTGCTCCGGGCAGGGCACCCGTCCATGACTCAGCATGCTGGCTCTCCGAAAGTCGTGACTTTCAAACTCTGAATTGGTTTCCTAGGACTGTCCTACTAAGTACCACAGACTTGTGACAGCAGAGTAGGGACTGGAGATGGAAGCATCAATGTTAACAGAAAAGCAGCCCTTTGGCAGAGGAAGTGGGGAAGCACCTCCCCGATGGAACTAAGGCACCAGAGAACCGCCTGTGATACAAACCTGGGAGAATCGGGTGCTGTGTAAATGCCCTATACATTTATACCATGTCTCCGGAGGCTCAGGGTGCACTTCCACCCCCAGGAATGTTTCCCATTTTTTAATGAGCTGTTTTTCTTTCTAATCATGTGGCTCTGGTCCAATTCTTTGCCCTGAAACAGGAACCTGGGTCCTTTGGCAGGTGCCTCAGAGACTCAAGCCCACAACAGACTGAGCGACATGTGGGATACACAATGAAAACAGCATCTGTCACTAAGGAGAGAGTTCTCAGGATACCAGCAATGCCCACACCTTGCTGTCAACTTTTTGGCTGCTGTAAGACCAAGAAGATAAAAAATAATCCAGTCATTTTTGTCGCTCAGTCTCACGAGAACACCAACCCTAGCACCCAGTTAGATGACCTCATTTTGTCCTAATCACTTCTTCAAAGCTCCTCTGTCCAAATGCATTTGGGGCTTAGAGTCAGGAGCTCGATGTATGGATGAGGGACACATAATTCAGGCCCATTCTTCCTGGGACCACTTTACTCTCATGGCTCTGCTTCCTCCTCCAATTGGTGAAAATCTTACCCTATGAGTGGCAGGCATATTGGCTTACAGGAGTGTCTCTTCGGCGATCTCTCAGTTGCCAACTTGATTAGATCTGTAATCAACCAAGAGGCACATCTCTGGGAGGGTGGGACTGGGGGGGGGTATTTCCCAGAAGGATTAGCTAACTGGGGGAGCCTGTCCCCCAGAAAGATGGGCAGTTTCTGGTAGTGGCTCAGATCTAAGGAAATCTGGGGGGAAGGGCAGGCATGGTGGAATATCAGGAGGCAGAGGCATGTTTATCTCTGTGAGTTTGTAGGCCAGCCTTGTCTACATAGCAAGGCCCAAGATGGTCAGGACTATATAGATGCCTGTCTCAAAAAGCCAAACCAAGCCAAACCAAACCAAACCAAACCAAACCAAAAAGAAGTCGGATGGGAAGCAATGCCGGTTTTCCCTGCTCACCTTTGCTCCCTGCAGGTGAGGACATCTACTTTGTGGCTGTCCTGTGGCTATCCTCCACTGTCATCTGAACCTCTCGGCTTCAACCTTTCAATGCAGAAATGAAGGCCAGTGGCTCTCCAGGGATTCTGCTGGCCTCTAGCACCATCAGACTGGGATTGTTGAGACATCCAGCCTCATAGACTGCATGCCACTGGGTTCTCCATCTCTCCAGAGTGCAGGCAGCCATTGTTTGATCACCTATATTGTGTAAGCCAGTCCAACAAATCCCTTTTTGAGAACCCACAACTATCTTTCCTCATCAAATCCTGTGTGTCCTATCTGCATGCCTCTCGTCCCCTGTTACCATGGATGGCAGGAGGCTCTTCTCCTCCATCTCTCTCATACCAGGGGACTTCATTTGTAGTTTGCTTGATTTTTTTTTATGTGAAGGAATATATTCATGTGTTTCTGTGGTCTAAGCAGATAGCAAAGGATTAGAAAATAAATATCCCTTACACCAAAGTAAATAATAGCAGGCGGCTGGCTCTCCATCCATTTGCAACTGTGTTAGCAGGAATAAAAGGTGTTCTAGGGATACCATGTCCCCCCCTCCCCTGCTTTGGGTATCAAAGTATTAAAACAAAATGAGCCCCAAGGAATTGGCATTTCCCAGCAATCTCTTGCTGGCAGAAGGCCGTGAGCCTGGTACCAACTAGAAGGGTAGCTAGTCCCCAGGAAGATTTCACATATTTCCAACAACTTCAGAGCACCATACCCTACCGGAGACTGCTAGGTATGCACACCTCTGGTCCTCTGTTAGGGCCCCCAGGTCTCGCAGAAGCTCTTCATCTTCTCAATTGTGGGGATGTTGGATTTCCTTTTCGGCTTTTCACTACTCGGTATTAATTGATCTGTTGAGAAGGGTGGTGGAGCCTGGTTTGTCAGGAGACTACCGGGGCTCAGGCTCTGACCCTAAAAGCTTCTGGAACACGTTTATCTGAATACCTTCATTGCTGGTAACTTTGTAACTTAGTGTACACACACACACACACACACACACACACACACGCACACACACACACAATGCCACACACAGCATTGTGTATTATCTATGGTCCTCACAAGAATGACAGAATCAAATAGCTACAATCGAGACTTTATAGCCCACAAAGCCCCAAATATTTATGATCTGACCCTTTATAGAAAAATTTGGCCAATTCCTGCCTTAGGCTTCTAACTTTAATTAGTTTCTCTTCTTTTATTCTTGTTGCCTTAGGGTCCATCCTCCACACAGCAGCCGGAGGTCATTTAGACCCCATTACTTCCTGGATTCTTGAAGCTCTTAGCATAAATCTTTATTCTGACTGCCAAGGTCAGACTCTCTCACCTCTATTCACCCGCTCCAGGCTCCGTGTCTGCCAGGCACGGAGCTGCAGGGTGTCACCTCTCCTCCTCTTTATGTGGGTGTTACCACCTCAGAGAGGCCTTCATGGGGTCCTGATCACTGTCCTGTTTCCTCTACAGCTTTTTCTTCTTGCATGCAGTAAATGCTGTGCCTTCTCTCCTGGTTCTGAACCAAAGGCAGAGCCCAGCTAGAAAGGCAGATTCTAGCCATACCCAGGCCAGACCCCCAGAGACCCCTGGCAAATTACTGCTGCTGGGCTCTGGGGCTGTTCTGTTTCTCATCAGGAAATTGGGGATAGTGAGAGTACCCCATTTCCAAAACTACAACAAAGTTAATGACTGTAGTTGGCTTTGGAGACTCTAGAATCAAGTAAACCCTTGGTTTGGTTTTTCGAGACAGGGTTTCTCTGTGGTTTTTTGGAGCCTGTCCTGGAACTAGCTCTGTAGACCAGGCTGGTCTCGAACTCACAGAGATCCGCCTGCCTCTGCCTCCCGAGTGCTGGGATTAAAGGCGTGCGCCACCATCGCCCGGCTGGTTTGGTTTTGTTTTTAAATGTTTATTTTTATTTTATTTGCATTACTGTTTTGCCTGCATTTATGTCTGCGTGAGGGTGTCGAATCACTTGGAGCTGGATTACAGACAGATGTGAGCTGCCACATAGTTACTGGGAATTGAACTCGGTTCCTCTGGAAGAACAGCCAGTATTCTTAACTGCTGAGCCCACCCTTGGTTCCTTAGGATGGAATGAGAGCAGTTGGCTTTCCGGTCATGGAAAGGCTGAAGAAATCAGAAGCAAGAGGATCAGCAGTTTCAGTGACTCCTGGGAGGGACTTCCTTATCACACCTGTGGGAGGATTTGGCTATTCCCTTTCCTGACTCATCAGGAAGCAATTTAGCTGCAGTTGCCCACTCAGGTGTGAGTGACTCCATGCTGCTGTGACTGGGGGGCCTTCCACAGGAGTCCCATCCTCACAGAAAGCCTCTTGCGAGTTTCTCCTGTCTTTGTGAGGCTTAAAGGAGATATTCTACGATAATTGTACAGTCAGCACAGAGTAATCACTTTAAAATATTGAGTGTGGTGTAAGTGCAGGCGGTGTGCACACAGATGTTCATGATTGGAGGCCAGAACCCTAAGACATCACACTAAGGGAAACAACCCAGTCACAGTAGGGTGAATCCTGCACGATTCTATTTATAGAAGATACCTAAAGCTGTGCAAATCATAAGGCCAGAAAATGAGGTGGTGATTGCCAGGGGCTGTGGAGGGCAGGAAGTGGGGAGCTGCTATTCAAAAGGCAAGCAAGGAAAACAGTTCCTGAAACCTGCTGTGAACCGGTGCTCATAAAATCATCAAAGCCACCAGGCAATGGCACACGCCTTTAATCCCAACACTTGGGAGGCAGAGACAGGCAGATCTCTGTTGAGTTCAAGGCCAGCCTGGTCTACAAAGCAAGTTCCAGGACAGGCTCCAAAGCTACACAGAGAAACCCTGTCTTGAAAAACAAACAAAAAACAAAAAAGGAAACAAAATTAACAAAACCGTACCATACCCTTTTTTTTTTTTTGTTTTTGTTTTTCGAGACAGGGTTTCTCTGTGGTTTTGGAGCCTGTCCTGGAACTAGCTCTGTAGACCAGGCTGGCCTCGAACTCACAGAGATCCGCCTGCCTCTGCCTCCCGAGTGCTGGGATTATACCATACCCTTTTAAAGGTAGATTTCATATCAGGTGCTTTTTATCACAATGAGTTTGGGTTGGGGTGAAGGATCAGTAATGTCCTTGCCATGCAAACATGAGGACCTGAGATCAGACCATCAGCATTCACATTAATAGCTGGGCACATTAGGGCACACATGTAATCCCAGCACCGTAGAAGGAGCAGACGAGAGGATCCCTGCGTTATGAGATCCCTGTGACATGATGTTCAGGTTCTCAGTATCTCCAATGTCAAGCTGGACAAGACCCAGAGAACCAGTGAAAAAGCAAAGGATGCCTTCTAAAGAAGGGGGATGGGCTTCAAAAACATCCTTCAAGAGGCCTGAGTGCGCAGTTTCCTGAGTAGAGTCGATCGTGCGGGGAGGGGGCACTGGGTGATTCCTTGCCAACTGACAAATGAGATAGAATTTTAGATCACCTGTGTGTGCGTACATTGCCCACACATAATTTTGAGCATATGTTCACCCTATCAAGCACACACAGGAGATGGTAAATAGGCTCTCCCCCGCAAGAGGTCACAAGGAAAGACTTGCCCTCATAGTGCTTCTGTCGGACACTGGCTTAGGAAGGCCTTATTCCTCAAGCGAGAAGTTCCTGAAAACAAATTACTCACAGGTGTGGAGGTACTAGGTGTTGCCCTATGCAGGAAGGGACAACTAAGTGTTGGGAGCTGCAGATCCCTGGCCAGTTTCTTTGCTTGCTTTAGACCTTTTGCCTGCAGCTGCTCTGAGCACGAGACCTTGCTTGCAGCTGCTCTGAGCCTGATGAGTCTGCAGCTGGAAGATCCCAAGAGCTGGGCCTGGCTAAGGATCCCTATATAAGCTGTTTGGCACTCTTGTATCAAGGATGACCCATGTCTGTCTGTCTGTCTTTCTGTTTTTAAGTCCCCAGCTTAGTTCCTGGCTCGTGTACTGTCTTGTAGTGGCACGGGCGCTACAGAACCATTTGGCTTTTTACAGCTAAGGGCACCTTGTGTTGCCAGGTTGTCCCTGTGCTTGCCCCCCTCTCCTGGGGCGTGCTGGCCAACTAGTTTAGCCCCAGGTTCAGCAAGAGACCCTGTCTCCAAAAAGGAACGTAGAAAGCAACAGAGGAAGACACTGGAGTTGACCTCTGACCTCATGCACTTGAGCACATACAGCCAGGTGCATTCATAGCATGCATGTCCGTGAAGCCACCTACAGACAAGAATCATTGGCTCTTCTCTCACCCTGTTCTACTTTCTTCCAAGGTTTTGGATTTCTAAACGTATCTCTCAGAGCAGAGCCTGTATGTTTGTAGCCCTTGTTTTGCTGGCTGCTATGGCCACAGCACCCAGGGCAGTTCATGGCAGCCAGATGCTGCAAACTGTTCCTCTCCTGGACCACAGCTTGTAAGTCATTCTAATGACGCCTCTATATACTTATGTATGTATATGTGTGTGTGTTTATTCTATGAGGTCTATCATTCCTTTGGAGACCCCTAATACAACTTGTCTGCTAGGTAGTATAGATCCCATCAAGTTGATAAATTAATGATCACAGGTGGCCATGCTTTTAATCCATCCAGTGTAGAAGAGAGGGATAAGAGACGGTAAATGAGAGGAGATGGATTTCTCATACAATTCTCTTGTTGGATGCTCAGAGCATGTCACTTTCCTTACCCAACTGCATCTTCAGGACAGCCCTGTGGACTATAGTCATACCGAGACAGGAAGCAGGGTGACACCAGGCCCTTTCTGGTCCCCTTTCTCTGTTAAGGTGTCTCTTGTACTCCTAGGCTCTACTCAGAGGCATGAGGACCAGCAGAGGCCAGGGCACGAGGTAGGCGAGGCTGTGCCTGCAGGCTGGGGATGCGGGAGGGTGACTTGTAGGGCTGCAGTAACGGGGGCAGTTTCACATGAGGGAGGGACCTCCTGGGATGGAGAACAGGAGCCACATACGGAATAGCACACCTGGGGCCTTCCCGAAGACAGCAGGGACCAGGAGCTGAAGGCATTCTGAGGTTAGGGGAAGGCAGGACCATACCAAGGGGGCCAGGGGACCAGGACTGGCCAACAAGGATCTTTCGAGGTTGTTGCCTCTAATGGTTCTCAAATCATAACTCCAAGAGCCCTGGGCTTGAGAACTGAAGTATGGAAAACTTGCAAGGTCCAACCTTATCTCCAAAATAGAATAGCACGAAGTCCACAGAATTCCCTTTCAACATTCTCACAGGTAACCCCAGTTTCTCCCTTATCTACTAGTATCTAGGTTAAGGACAGACGAAGATTCAGCATGCGTTAAATAACATTTAATTAGCAACACAAAGTGATTACATTAAATACAGCATCCCAAACCCAGTAAATGGGCATCTGTGGCAGGAGGGAGCCCACAATTGGGCAATCTGAGGGCTCATCGGAACCAGCTCCATTGTCTGGCCTCCTGCTCTAGTGATGGCCTTAGGCCCTGGCCAGGTTTGCACATCCCTGGCTTCAAGCTCCTGGGTTCTGAGGAGGGACATGAAGCTCTCAGGCCTTCTACTGCTTTGCAACCAAGCTTAAGTTTGTTGGGTAGTGTGTGTGTGTGTGTGGGGGGGGGGTTCACAGGTCAAGCGGGTAAAAGCACAGCACCTTGAAAGATGGCAGATCTGGGGCCTGGCCAGGTTTAAGTGACAAGGCCTTGTCCCTCAGGGTACATGTATAGCTGGGAGACCAATGAGAGAGTACGCAAGTTCAAAATCCAGACACTGGTTGCCCCGAGGGACAAAAGACAAAGGCTAAAAAATGAGTCTTCTGAGACACTCAGAGCCATAGCTACCACTGGGCACCTAGAGGAGTTGGTAAGAACTAGGCACTTCCCTGACGCTGCTGGCCGTGGAGGCTGAGGGCCAACCGAGACAGCTGAGCAGGCTACCGGAGATAGGGAGGGGTGTCTTCTGGCTAGCTTTTCTTCCTGAGGCCCAGTGTGGAAGAGAAAGAAGGTGACTAGCAAAGTGGATAGAAGTACAAACATCTCTCCCACGGGCTTGGGGCAGGCAAGGGAGACAGGAACTGCAGGACCGGGGAAAGATGAGAAGGCAGGGTCAGAGGCACAGAGTGGGAGCCGGCAGTGGGGCTGCTGGGTGGCTGGTGAGTTGGCTCCCAAGGTTGGGTCTCACATCTTAAACCTGGGCCAGAGCAAAACAGCAACAGTGGAGAGTGGGTGAGTAAAGATGGAGAAACTCGCCTCTGTACAAGTCACACAGAGCACCTAGGATAGACAGCTGATGGTGAACAATGTTGACCCATGGGGCCCTGGGAACATGGCTGTGGCTGGAGCTCCTAAGGTGGTAAAGGAAAAGACATAAACACCTCTGGGAAGCCTGTCCCACCCAGGGCACACTCTGAGGACAGTTGCTGGGGAGGGGCTGGCACGGCTTTCACGGGGAAGGGCGCTCCTTCCTGTCGGAGCCCCGGTGTGTGCTCACCGTGTTATAGATATTCTTCGGACTCCAACAGTTCAAGTAACATGTCCTCTACGCCTCTGAACTGAGGGTGGGGAAGGAGACAAGAGTGATCAGACCCAGCCCTGAGAATCCCCCTCCCATTCTGGCTCAGCTTTCTTTAGCCGGGGCAGCACTGGGACCTGAGTGGGGGTGGGGGAATGGGCTAACCCTCTCCACAGGTCTCAGTCAGTGACTACCACAGAGGGCTCCTTGTAATGAGGAGTTTGGCTGAGGCTTCAGAAGATGGCCTTTTCTATCTCTCTAACCTACTTAAAATACAAACAGACAAAAATCAGAAAACAAATCAGCAGTTAGTTCTCCTCCCATTAGCTTAGCTTCTGGTGCTAGGATGGAGGGACATATAGCTAGCCCAGGCCAGCCCCAGGTTGAGAGCAGGACCACTGGAGATCACCCACTCAGTCCCTGGGGTAAACCCTGCTTGCCTTGACGTGGTACAGTATCAGCCAGAACTTGGAGTCACTGCCTCGGTACCTTTTCCCTGGGTATAGTTGCCACAGTAAAGGTAGCTCGTATGCCGTCAGCTGTTCGGGGGTCATAGGAGACCCCAAGGAGACGTCTTGCTGGCGCATGATCACCTGCAATTTTTCATCAGTCTGCAGAGGAAGAACAGAACACACCTTCACCTGCTGACCACTGCCAGGGTCCCCCAGGCACAATACCCAGTGTTTATCCTATCCTTCAGCAGCCAGGGCTGACCCAATGCACTGAGCACAGCTACTGCCCCTGGGCTTCAACACCGCAGGCTGCACACAATCTTGGGGTCTAGCCATCCTTTAGGGTTCAGGGTGCACTTTTTTCCTTGCCAACCCTCCTGCTGCTAGGGTAAGCCACTATGGGTGTGGGGGGGGGCATGCATGTGGAACAGAGAGGATAACCTCAAGGCGTTAAGACATCATCCAGTTTTTCTTTCTTATTTAAGAAAGTCTCTTGTTGGCTTGAAGCAAGCATGTATGCGCGCGCGTTCCCCCCCTCCCCCAAGCTAGGTTGGCTGGTTAGTGAGTATGTTCTAGATCGCTAAGTGTATCTGCTTCCCCAGTGCTGGGATTACTAGCAATGTCCACCACACTGGGTTTCTCAGCTGTGAACTGTGGAGGTTGAACTCAAGACCTTATGCTTACGAGGTAAGCACTTTACCCCAGCCCTGTCGGATTTGACTTTGATTTTGTCCCATGCCCACCTTTTTTTTTTTTTTTTTTTTTTTTTTTTTTGGTTTTTCGAGAGAGGGTTTCTCTGTAGCTTTGGTGCCTGTCCTGGAACTAGCTCTTGTAGACCAGGCTGGCCTCGAACTCCCAGAGATCCGCCTGCCTCTGTCTCCCAAGTGCTGGGATTAAAGGCGTGCGCCACCACCGCCCGGCCCCATGCCCACTTTTAAACGAGATTTCTATCCATGGACCTGCTGCGGGAACTATAAAAGGAATGCATCGTCTTTTCTATCAGAGGGCTGAATGAGATGGCGCTCCATCTCCAAAGAGGCTGGCATATTGTCTGGCAAAGCATCTCCTTCCAGTCAGCATTTTTCTCAGATCAAAGTCCGTGCCCACGGTTGCATCCTGTTTCCCCAGTTATACTTTGCTTATCGACTCTGCAGCTCTAAGTTATTCATCTGTGAAAGAATGTGAGGCTGAGCTCTTGTCCAATCAGGGCGGGACACAGCACACCTCTGACGTGACTGGCTGTGCGGCCAAAATACTTGGGATTGTGTGGTCATTTTCTTGAGACCCCTCCCCCCCACGCCCTGGACAAATCCATTTCTAACATTGTGAAACCGATAACAGATAGCATTTCTCCATCGCTGGCATGGCTCTCCTGGGCTATGGCAACTACTTCTTCACTTACTGTCTTCAGATGCCAGGGTGGGGATCTGAAAGTCATGCCTGCCTGCTGGACTCCTGATGCCCTCTTCCTCCCAGAGTGAGTCCAGGACCCAGAGAAACCCACAAAGCATACACAAGAGTGTCTCTGCCTCCCTCCTTTCCCACTGTTCTCTTCCCTCTAGCCATAATGCCTTGTGTGTGTGTGCGGGGCGGGGGGGGGGGGGTTCTTACTGTCTACAGCAAACCTCCCCAAATCTTCAAAGAGGTAAATCTCTTTGAGGCAGTCCTTTGCTCTAACATACATCTATAAAGAACAAATGTCACACAAACCCACGTTAGAGTGGAGACCAAACATCCAGTTTTATGAACTGAACTGAGTTAAACTTTGTGGTTTTGAAGTAGGGTCTCACCCTATCACCTTTACCAGGCTGCCATCCATTTTACAGAGATCTACCTGTCTCTGCCTCCCAAGTGCTGGGGTTAAAGTTAATGTCCCACCCAAAAACGAATGTGTCACTATTTGCAGGAAGTCAGTCAGTTCTCTTCTATATTGTGGGTCCTGGGAATCACACTCAGGTCATTAGGTTGCGTGGCAACACCTTTACCTTCTCAGCCATCTCTCCAGCTCCTGGAAATGAGTTTTATCCACCAGTTTGGGATAAAAAAACCAAAAAAAAAAAATTCACCACCTAAACACACAAACAAAACTCCCCAAACCCTGAACAATCTAATTCTATAAGATACTTGAGTTAAGATCTAGTGGGGCCAAGTTACACAGGCCTGCAATGCACTACTCAGGAAGCTGAGGCAGAAGTTCAAGGCCTACCTGAGCTATAAAGGGAACTCTAGGTCAACCTCAGTAACTAAGACCAAGTTTCAAAATAGAAAGCATTGCACACATGGCTGGACTATAACTCTGCAGCACAGTTCTCGGCTAATACACATTGGACCCTGGGTTTGCTTCTTGGGGTCCTCATTACTTAGGGGGTGCAGAAGGGAAGGGGAAAAAAGCAATTTGAAACTCCAAACAAAATGACTCAAAAACATGACATGCAGCATACCAACTGAGGTCACACCGCACTAGAGAACTCACTGCCTCCCTCTTCCCCTCTTCATTTTCTTTCTCCCACTTGACCCCCCTCCACCCCGTCTCATATGTAACTGGCATTAAACCCCTGGCGTCGAATCATCTTCCCAGTCACAGGTACTCGGCCACATTGGCTGCAGATCCGCAATGCCAACCTGTGCTTGGTGTATACACACTAAAGCACTCACCTAGGCTTAAAGAGTTTTTTCCAGGTGAAAATAGTTTTGTGAAATGTCCTGCCAGTGGGATTAATTACAACTGGTAACTCAGCTCACAACGCCAGGTGTGTAAGCACGCTAGCGTCCAGAATTCATTAGTCAATAGTCTAACCACGGTTACAGATGGCTTTATTCTGTTTCCTTATTACTATAAGGGAATATATATATAAAACCTTGGCTTTTTTTTTTTTTTCGAGACAGGGTTTCTTTGTGGTTTTGGAGCCTGTCCTGGAACTATCTCTTGTAGACCAGGCTGGTCTCGAACTCACAGAGATCCGCCTGCCTCTGCCTCCCGAGTGCTGGTAACCTTGGCTCTTTCAGTCATGAGAAGTAAATCTGTGTTGTAGTTTACCAGGTTCCTGTTCAGACAACAGCTACCACAGCTCTGCAATGCTCTCTGGTTCACAGTTTGCTAACCCAATCTTAAAAAGAAATATAGCCGGGTAGTGGTGGCGCACGTCTTTAATCCCAGCACTTGGGAGGCAGAGGCAGGTGGATCTCTGTGAGTGTGAGACCAGCCTGGTCTACAGAGTGAGTTCCAGGACAGCCAGGGCCACACAGAGAAACTCTATCTTGAAAAAAAAAGTTGTTACAAGAAATTTGCACAACTTCGTAATAACAGACATCTACCTATATTGTCTTCATATATCTGACTTTAAATATTTTACCTTAAAAATAGATATATGTAAACTTAATAATGTTAAACAGCAGCAAGAATGTAAATTTAAGAGCCCGGAAGTGTGGGTGCACCGCCTACGAGGGGCGCTCCATGTCTGTGAGGTTCACAGCCCCAACTTTCCCGAGTGGAGACAGTCCCTAGTCCCTAACTGCTCGCTAGCGTCTCACACAATGTCCCCACAGTTTTAATTTTTGCTTTTATAGCCTCCATTGATTTTACAAGTGGAGGGCATTTCAATAATTTCTGCGGGAAAGTACTTCTAGAAGAGATTTCCTTTGAAGACGCCGACATTCATTAAGACCCATCCCGAGGCTTCCATAACCGAAACAAAGTTAAATCTTATTACGGATGTGGACTAGCTACCTTAAAGATATTCCAGTTTTATGGTTTAGAAAAGCCCTGTTTTACCCCAAATGATAGTCACACACCCTAGACCTGATGTGAGGGGGCCCTGACCACTGTCCTCAAGGTGTTCCCACCCTCCTCCAAGCCTGCCAGGCCCAACCCAAAGTACTTTTACCTGAGGCTTCCCTCGCTCTCCTGTTTCTGGCACAAGGGACCCTCTGTCCCCTGGTCTCCAGCTACCAGAACTCCCAGGCCCAGGCAGAGCACACCCCTGCTGCCCCCAAGGCGGGTTGGTACCTTGAGGATTATGGGCAGCCAGCTTCGTTTATGCTCATCCAAGTACACGTGCCTTTCCCAGATCCACAGGCGTTCAGGGTCATCGAGTCTCTCTGGCCCGGATGCCGGTGCTTCAGCCATGGCATCCGGTTGAAGCAAGAAGCAAACACTTGTAAGACAATCTCTGATAAAAGCTACTCCCTAGTGGTGGGCAAAGAGAGTCCAGGCTATTTATTACCACCAGGTGTGCGCCTGCGCCCCCTGGAGTGAGGCGGGGCAGAACAGTGGGTGGAGCGAACCTTAAGGATGGTAGGCGGGGCAACCAGGTGGACTTCTGGAGCACTAGCAGATCGGATCCTATCAGACCAAGGGCTTCTCCAAGGCCCCAGTTGGTCTGTGCCCTCCTCCGGGTACCCTTGGCCGCAGCAAAGGTGCCCAAGTCCTGTCTTAGGAGACACTGCCCTTCGCTTTTTTTATGGCGGAATCCCAAGGTCCAAAGTAACGATTGTGTGTGTGGCTGCGCAAGCCACACCCTATGGCAGGCCACCCAGGGAGAGGTCCTTCTTCACCTCTGGGATCAGAGACCTGAGAGCCTGACCCACCTCTGGACGCTGGGGTTCTCCCTGTCACCTTCAGCCTGTCCTTTTGGGTGTTAGAGGCAATTTCCTTTGCAAAGCTTAGTTCATGTCCCCACCCTCTTTCCCACATGACTTTCCATGGCTCTGATGAGGCTGTGGTCTTCTAATAGGTCTTGTGAAATAGACTTTTGAAAGCATGGGTTTCTGTCTTTGTGCCTCTGACTTAGCGGATGCATCATTCCAAACCCGCACTTAAAAAGAAACCCTTCCTACCCCAAGAGCAATGAATTTGGAAAGTCTCTTGAGTTGCTCAACAAAACTGTCTCATTGTCAACAAATAAGGAAACGACTTCCCTTTATTCTACAGGAACACGTGTCCATTAGGGCAATTAAGAACTTAATGAAAAACATGCAAAACAAGCTCCAGGCCGGTTGCTCAAACAACCCTTCAGCCAGCAGTTGTGAGCAGTTCAGAGCTTCACCTAGTTCTGAGGATGCACCCAGGGAGCCATTTGTGGTCTTTGGAAGGTCAATGAGTGATCAAGTGTGGGCATCTGGTCAATCCCACAGATATGCCGAGAAGATCTGAGGTCAGCCAGGTGCCTTCAGATCATCCAGGAAAAGAAAGAAAAGACTTGAGCGCAGCTGCGCAGCTCTTAGTGGTGTTAAGTTAACCTTTAGCATCAGGACTGCTGGCTTTCAGGCTGATTTCCCTAGAGATGGCTCTTTGTCCCAGGACCCAGTTAGCTGCATAGGAAGAGGAAGACTTTTAGAATAAGCTTGGTGGGGAAGTTCTGAGTGAGTGCAGATAATGAGTCTAGTGTATTTATTACTTTTAATTCATTATTATTGTGTTTGTCTTTGGAGGGCACGGGACACGTGGGGGTCAGAGAAGGACATCCATTGTGGAGTCAGTGGTTCCCTGGGATGGAAGTCAGGTTGTCAGGCTTGGTGGAGCCTCACCCACCGAACCTTCTCACTGGCCCACAAGTCCAGTTTAAACAGTGCTGCTGACACAGCTTTGGTGCTAAGGGAGTAGAGTCCCCACGAGCCAGGGTGGCCCATTCCAGGCATACACAAGGCCCCAGGAGCCAGAATGTTAGTGAATTTGTTGTTTTCCTTCCTGCACCCTCTGCTTTCCTCTGAGGTGTTTGGGAAAGCAGTATCCGTTTGCCGGTGAGGGTTCTAGGAATACGCTTCCCTTTCTCCTCATTCTGGAACTATTTCTGCTAGGTTTGCACAAGAGCTTTTTAATGTTAAGCAGTGGTGCACTCCATGCTAGCTTGGTGTTTCAGAAGAATTGATTCCAGGACAAGAAACATGAAACGGAAGAGGGTGAGGCAAGCCGCAGACTTTGTTACTTTTTTTTTTTCATGTAAATTTCACACCCCAGTGGGGGAAACAGTTGCAATTGTGTGAACCAAAGCCACCAGGTCTGGTATCTTCACTATCTCAGAGCGACCTGCACGTCAGGCTGTAGGCTTTTCTGGTCCCTTTTGAGCCTTTAAATCTGGGAGTTCCCACAGGCTAAGCACGCGTATTTCGCAAAGCAGCCATCCTGAAAGGCCCCTGAGCAGACGATGCCTTTGTGTCCTGCCTCAGGTCTCATTTCCACTTGGCTGCTTTCGCTTGTGAGCTTGGTCGATTCTTTACCAGCAAGGGCTGGGTTTCTGCAATGTGTGAATACAGCAAGCTGTGTTCTGAGCGCGTCACGCAGCTGTCTCTGATCCTCCAATAAGGTTGCTTCACGGGGAGAAGGGCGTGGCTGAGAGACAGAAACCCCTGAGATCCTCTAGGAAAGTTTTGAGGCTGAAGTTTCTGCACCTAGGCAGGTCGTCCTCCTTGTCTGGATTCCAAGCATGAGTAGCGGCCAAAAGGAAGACCTGTTCTAGAGTCCCCGGACTCCAAGTGTGGTCTTTAGGGCCTACCACATCTGCATCACGTGGAGCTTGTAAGGAATGTGGATTCTTGGGAGCCCACCCAGGCCTCTGGAGTCAGGCCGCACTGGGACAGAATCCCTGGTGAGATTACTAGACAGATGCGGTCGGGGGTGGGGTGGGGTAGTAGGCAGGGGTCTGGGGTTGTTTCAGAAGGGCGAGATGACGAGTGTCTGCCCATAGCCCCGAGCTGTCTGCATGTCCCTATGATATAGGAGTTAGGTACAGGTACCTGTGACATTTAGTTTTCTGGTTTGTGGTCAAGCGTACTTCATATACATAAGGTGTTTCTTCTTAGAGGAAAATCCTGGTAATCAAGGCCACTCTAACCGACCATCACCAGTGATGCCTCAGGCTGTAAAGGGCCTAAGTAGCAGCTACTCAGGTGTCCAGGCCCCTGAGCCCTGCACAGACTGACCTGTCCTAAAGCACTAAGAACCGCATACAAGAGCCTGGAACTCACCCTAGCCCAGTGGTCCTCAACCTTCTCAACACTGAGATCCTTTAACACAGTCCCTCATGTTGTGGTGCCCCCCTCCAACATTATTTTCTTTGCTACTTTATAACTGTAATTTTGCTATTGTTAGGAATTGCAGAGTAAGTATCTGATATGCAGGATGTATTTTCACTGTTACAAACGGACCCAAAGCCGTCAGGACCCATAGGTCGAGAACCACTGCACTGGACCAAGTGGGTCGGAATCAGGGAGACTGAGGCTTGAGTAGAATCTGGCAGTGGGTCTGTCTTTCTGTTTATTTAAAGAACACTTGGGGTGATTCAACAGAGAGGGGTTTTCCTCTAGGATCTGAGCCACAGTCTTGGGGTGTAAACAGATCTTTAAAACTAAATGACCATGAAAATGTCGAAGCTATTCTTTCGACCGTCATACCCCATCGTAGATCTCACTCTATCTCTGTATTTTACTCCTTTCCCGTTTGCCCTACTTTAGATTTTCTGCTTCTGATCTTTTATGGGCAGGGAACTGGAACACAGCATGCTTGTTAGCATGATCAAGGTCTGAGATCTTGCCTCTGTTTGAAACACAGAAGCCCCGGTGTGTAGGTGTGTCTGGGATCCATGCTTGTGCCTGGAGTAGGGTGAGATGATGAAAACCATTGAACAGGTCAGTTCAGGGTCTAGCTAGTTTATCACAGGGGCTGAACTTATGTCTCTAGATTATTGGATGGGCTGGGATGAGGATGTTCCAAGTAGAGCCAGGCACTACATTTTGCCTACTCAGTTACTGTCTATTTGAGTTTAAAGAGTTTTCTGGAGGTTTGAGTGAGGGGACCATCCTGCAGTACTTGGAGGGATCTTGTTAACGTGCAGATTCTAACTCGAATTAGAGTTAGAATTAAGTCTGCTTAGTTCTATTTTAAGAAGAATTGGGGTGGGCCTTAATTAGGTGCATGTTTTCAAAAAAAATTTTTTTTTTCCGGAGTATGGGCGTTTTGCCTGTGTGTATGTCTGTGCACCAAGTGTGTGCCTAGTGCCCATGGAGGCCAGAGAAGGGTGACAAGCCTCGTGGGACTGGAGTTACAGATGTATGTGAGCTGCCACATGGGTCTTAGGAATTGAAGCCAGGGCTTCTGCAAGGGCAGATAGTTCTTGAGCTAGCTTTGTGATTTCAATGTTATTTTGTATGGAATTCTAGACAGTTATCTGGGGTGGGACTTATTTTTTATACCCGACGTATGTGAATCTATTATACTGTCTATGAGGGAACATCCTAGTTGGCTCATACTTTCTCCAGTCTTTTCTGGCCAAGAATTCTTCTACCTGCCAGGTAGTGGCAGCGGCATACGCCTTTAATCCCAACACCGAATCTCAACACTTGGAAGGCAGGGGCAGGAGGATCTACGTGAGTTTGAGATCAGTTTGGTCTACAGAGTTAGTTCCAGGACAGGCTCCAAAGCTACACAGAGAAACCCTGTCTTGAACAATAACAAAAACAACCAAGAATTCTTCTAGCACTGTTCTTAAACGTCAAGTTTCTGCGGGGCTCTTTTCTGCACTCTGTTTTGTTTCTGTGATAAAACCATGCTTCTAAATCAATTTATGGATTTGAAATTCCAGGGAGACCCTGCCTTTTTTATTTCTTCAAAATTATTTTAACTGCCTACGGACATTTGCATCTTTGCATTGTTAGTGTCTGGGGAAGTTTACTGACATCTTACTGAATGTAGACACCAGGCAGAAACCAGTCTTTATTGGGGTTTTGTAATGTCTTCCTTACAGGGCTGTTGTATTTTTGTTTGGCACAGTTCTGGTATTTTACAGTTTTGTGAGCGATGTGTGTGTTGGCATGTATGCCCGTGTGTGTGCACACAGGACAGAGAACAGAGCAGGACACCCAGTGTTTTCTTCCACTGCTCTTCTCCTTGCCTCAAATCAGGTTCTCTCTGAACAGGAAGCTCGCTATTTGGGCTAAGTTCGCTGGCTAGCAAGCCGTCAGGATGCTCCTGTGCCCTGTGCCCACCTCTTAATGCTGAGGTAGTGGGCGTGGGCAGCCAGGCCTGACTTTTTACACGAGCGCTGGAGATTCAAACTCAGGCCTTATGCTTGTATTTTTAATGCTAGTTTCTGACACGATGGACTGATAACTGAATTTTGGTGGTGTTCCTATATTTAGCATCCCTCTTAGACTCTTGTATTAATTTTAATTGTTGGTTTATCAGTCACAGTTTTTCTCCCCCGTTCTTACATATCTGTCTTTGTCACTCTTTCTCTTAGTATCTAGCTCTGTCTTTTGGTCTCATTGACTTTTGCTGTGTGCTAGGGTCCCTTACAGAGCAGGGCTTGGTGCCACATGCTTGTTCTCATCCATGAGACCCAAGATGTTTTTTTTCTTTAGATCCAGACAGTTCTTAGCTATTATGTCTTCAAATATTCTCTTTCTCTCACTTCTCTATTTTCCTCTTCTTCAGGTCTTATCAAGAGAGCGTTGATACCTTTGAGTCCTCCTCCATATCTTAGTTTTTGTCCTTCTCTGTCTTCTAGCTGATGTATTCCAGGAGACTTCTTACGCTGACTTTTCAGTGAGTGATTAATTCTTCATCTCTAGTTGCTATCTTACTTATCACACCCAACAAAGGTTTTGTTTCAGGAATTATATTTTTGTCTCCATAATTCACTCATGGGGCGAGCAAGTGAGTAACACAGTCCTAAACCTATGGGGATGAAAACATAGAAACTATTTTTATGACCGTGGAGAAGTACATCTTTAAAAACTGGGACCCTCTGGGTGGTGGTAGTGCACACCTTTAATCCCAGCACTCGGCGGAGGCAGGAGGACAGCCTCTGAGTTCGAGGCCATCCTTGTCTACAGAGTGAGCTCTAGGACAGTTGGAGCTACACAGAGACGCCCTGTCTTGAAAAACAAAACAAAACAAACAAACAAGAAAACCCTGAGACCTAAGATCTGTGAAAGATCTTATAATGGGAAAGATGCTAAATTGAAAACTGTTTTTTTAAAAGTAAAATGAGCCAGGCTTTACTTTAAAATAATTCATATTATATCATAAAATATGTGCAATATTCTGTCTCTGCATCAACACAGGTGACAGACCATGGACTTAGGCAAACTGTTCAAGGAAAAGGAGCGCTGGTGAAGACTGAGTAGGAACATCCCAAGAGGAGATATGTTCGCCCACTAAGTCTGCGTGAAGGAATTCAGCATTATTAGAAGTAAAGAAAACACAAATAGATAAAGCCACATGGTGTCAGTTGTCTCCTGTCAGGTGGAGGAAGCTTAAGCTGTCTGATGGTGTTCTGTGTTGGGACACAGTGTGCTCCGACAGTGCCTGTGCCTCTGTGTTGGCTTTGCCATGTGGGAGACGGGTATTTCAAGGATTTAAACTCAAATGGAAAAATTATACTCCGGTTTAAAGATTCTTTCGTTGATTATTTTAGGTTTCTTTATGTGTGTGAGTGTTTGCTTGGAGGTATGTGTTCATACTGTGTTCATGCAGTGCCCATGCCCATCGAGGTCAGAAGATGGCATCCGAGCCCTTTGAACTGGAGTTGTGGATGGTTAGGAGCCACTGTGTAGGTCTGGGTACCAAATCTGGGGTCCTCTAAGAACAACACCTGCTTTTAACCACTCAGCCCCTCATTCTCTTTCTCTGTCTCTCTGTCTCTGTCTGTCTGTCTGTCTGTCTTTCTCTCTCTCTCTCTTTGGTTTTCTGGGACAGGGTTTCTCTGTAGCTCTGGCTGTCCTGGAACTTGTTCTATAGACCAAACTGGCCTCAAACTCAGAGATCGACCTGCCTCTGTGTGCTTTAATCCCGAGTGCTGGGATTAAAGGTGTGGGCTACCACAACCCACCACCTGACTTTTTTTTTTTTTAAATATATAGACTAAGGTTTGAGCCTGGGACCTTTTAACTTTCACTACAGAGCCATATCTCTGTTTCTCACAAGCTCCTTTTCTTTCTTTTTTCTTTTCTTTTTTTTTCCAAACCATTTCTTTTGAGATAGCATTTTGGTAAGTTGCCCAGACTGATTTTGAACTCTCTGTAACCCAGGCAGACCTTGAAATTGATTCTGCTGCCTCAGCCTCCCCAGCAGCTGAGACTATAGATTGTTCCACTAGAACCAACTCCATTTATCTCTTATGACTCAAGATTCTTCTTCAAAATTCTCTAGATGTCTCATGAAGCAATGCATAACTAAAATGTGACACATTCACGCAGCGTGGTACCCAGCACAGCTAACCAAATCTACATGGTAATGTGGGTCGGGGAGAGCTCAGAATCAGTTCCAGTGAGAGAAAGCAAGAGGCAGAGGTGGTGGCTGCAGCATGGGGAACATGGTGCATTTAAAGTCAAAGTCATACAGTTTTGTCAGAAGCAAAAGCTGCCCCAAAGAATTTCTCCTAAATTTTTTTTTTTTTTTTTTTTTGGTTTTTCGAGACAGGGTTTCTCTGTGATTTTGGAGCCTGTCCTGGAACTAGCTCTTGTAGACCAGGCTGGTCTCGAACTCACAGAGATCTGCCTGCCTCTGCCTCCCGAGTGCTGGGATTAAAGGCGTGCGCCACCACCGCCCGGCTTCTCCTAAATTCTTGCATCCATCTGTTTCTCTGAGCAGAAGGAAAGCAATGGATGATGTTTTATGTGGTTGTGTAGGAGGAGAGCAAGTGAAATCGAGATGAATCCGAGCCCTGCCTAAACCACACATTTAAGTGGGAAACAACCCCATGAAGCAGATGAAAGAAACCACCGTGATGAGAAACCGATGCCTGGCTGTGAAAGACGGGGTTTGAGCTGCCGAGTTTGGGGGAGATTTCTATTTGTGTGGTGTACATGTGTGTAAACATGTGTACTCAGATACACATGAGCCAGCAGTATTGTTTGTGGGAACTCAGCATGGGTGTGCTCATAGTGCTGGCCCTTTGCTGTTTGTCTATTGTTATTTGGCTCAGAGATGCTATGGTTAAGATTAAAGGACCACTAAGCAGTATTAAAAGGCATACGGGATGCTGCCAGTTATGCGAAAGAGGATTGTCATTGGTTTAAAAAACAGGTGTGAGTGATCCTGTGACCTGGAGAGGTCCCAGCATGAGCACCCTTGACAACCAGGAAGGCTGTAAACAAGAGGACAGAGGCCTAGACCAGAAGTAACCTTTGAAAAACACAGGTCAACGATGGCCCTTCTTTCGGTCCAGAGAAGTGTTTCTGACTTGTGCAGTATAGTTTTGTTTCAAGGAGATTAAACAATTCCAGTGTGATGTCAGGCTATCGAGAGATGTAGGCGCGGTAGCGTTCTCATGGAAGCACTCCCTTTTCTGAGCCTCAGTTTCTTCATCTGCAGAGTGAAGAAAATGATTTGACGTTCAAAGAGCTGTGAAAGCAAAATAGGATGGTTACCATACAAATGCTAGATTTAAAAAAAAATCCAGATGTGTTTGAATACTCCATGAATAATCATTGTATTATAATTTAGGCTTAGCCATGGACAAGCCCTTCCTGGACCTCCTCCGCTCCAGATGCTCGTGGGTGACAAGGGTAATTACACAGACAGACAGACAGACAGACAGAGGCTTCCTGTCCCCAGGTGAAAACCGCAGTTGATCACCACAGAAGCTGAGGGCTTCGGTGGTGCTGGAGTGATTCACAGAAAGGCGGGTGTAGGTCTTTGCCCGTTATTAATTTAATTCCCGTTGGTTACTTGGTGCTCTGTCTGGAGATGAAACAGCACTTTGATTTGAGGACAAGGTGCCAGCTCACAGTGGGTTTGTGAGTTCCCTGGTGCTGAAAGTACTGGGTTTGCAAGCCTGCTCCCTCCCACTGGAATCCTGGAGCTGCCTTACTGGGGAGTTGCAGGAATCCCAGGGAAGAAGAGAGAGAGAGAGAAAAGGTGAACTCACAACTTCTCTTGCCAAGTCCACTGCTGCTTGGGATTTTTGCCAGCTCTATCTTTGCAATCTTCTAGTAGTAACTTAAAATTGGTCTAAATTAGGCTGGTTTGTGTTTGGGTGGATTCATCACCCCAGCCCTGGCATCCATATATCCAAGGAGTCTGGAATGTTTGGATTAAGGCTTCACCCCTACCCCTGGCATCCATATATCTAAAGAGTCTGGAATGTTTGGATGGAGGTTCCACCCCAAGCCCTCTCCTCTGGGAGTTGCCTCAGTCCAGACTCTACCTCCAAGAAAGCCCTCCAAATGATGACCCTTCCCCAGAGATGCTCAAGACCACTCCCACAGGGTATTTAAATTATACCCTCAGAGAACAAACACGTGATTCCCCCCCGCCCCCCGTCTCCTCTCTGGGGGCGCTGCAAGGCCAACCAGATTGTTGGTATCCATTAAACCTGGGCTTTTTCTAATTCGGTTTGATTTGGTCTGATTTGGATTATTGTATCGGTGGAGATGCTTATTGGGACCGCAATGGAAAATAGCAATGCATTGGAGGAATGACCATCTCAACTGGATCAGATGGGATGAGACCCAGAGCGCTGTTCACCATCACAGAAAGGTGAGCAAGACGAGTGCATTGCACACTGCGCAGATGACTGCTAAGATAAAAGACAGGTAGTGTCTGTTGCTTGCAGAGTGCTCAGCGTGGGGGAGAGAGTCGGACTCCTCACTCAACCAGACTTGAGAGCTAGCATTGCTAACTGCTGAAGATGTATTTATTCTGTGCCAGGTTTTGATATGAATTTACTCTTTTAAGCCCTCCAGAAGCCCTGGAAGGAGATCCCCATCATTCACAGATGAAGAAATGGTGACATAGTCCCTATGCTGGGCAGCACAATCAAGATGTAAAGATTTATTATTTATATTTATTTATTTATTTTTACTTTCTTGGTTTCTTCAAGACAGTTTCTCTGTGTATCCCTGGCTGTCCATGAACTCACTCTATAGACCAGGCTGGCCTCAAACTCACAGATTTCTCTGCCTCTGCCTCCCGAGTGCTGGGATTAAAGGTGTGAATTACCACATCCAGCCCGGGTTACAAACATTCTGAAGTATTTGAATTATCAAGGGAAATAGGTCCATAAGGAACACCTTTGTGATAGTTGGACCTCTTTGTGCAGAGGTTGTTGACGGTGTGGCTTCATCCATACCGTTAATATAAGGCAGGGATGAGACAGAGAGACCCCGCTGTCCTGAGGGTACCATGGCAGGGGACATGCACTGTTAGTCTTAGATGCTGCTGCTGTTTAAATGCTCTTAGCTTTGTTTGAGTGGTGGTTAGGTGTAAGTGTCCTATAATTTTGTTGTTTTCTGGGGATGAGTGAAACTGTCAGGAATAGGCAGGCGTCTCTGGCCTTTGAGGGGCAATGGGCAGACTCTTTTACCTAACAGCCTGGAGTAGGTCATGGCTAGCTGAGCGGCTCCTTCTCTGGGACTGGCTGGATCTTCAAGGAAGTCCAGTTGTCTGGGATACTGACCACTCCAAAAAAAAAAAAAAAAAAAAACAACCCCACACACAGCTTCAAGATGCTGCAGATGACGTCTCCATCTTAGCTCCACGAGGCCTTGACTCAGCCACAGCTGCTTCACAGCGCCTTTGGAAGGCCGCATTCCAGGCAAGATAGGCTTGGTGAACCTTAGGTAAACCTGCAGATTTTCTTATTCAAGGCAGGAGGGGGAAATGCTTCCTCAGTAAGGGCAAGAGGCCAGTGACTAGTGTAAATACGATCCCTCATTTTAAAGCTGCGCTCTCTTCCTGGCTATAACACCAGGACAAGCAGCTTAGGTTTTGAGTAAGCCAAACAACACAAGGCCAAATAAGAGGTTCACGATTTTGTAATCATGTAGAGAAGGCTGTGCTGGTCACGTGACGAAAAGCTGCTGTGGTGTTCCAGGACCGAAGGGGGCAACAAGGACAGATAGAAAGAGATGGTGGAGGAGCCAGTCGAGACTGCAGAAAGCAAAGAGCAGCACATGAGATACTGCTACTCCCCCTGCCCCCCAAGGCTGAGGAGGTTCAGCACTTCCCGGCTTTGATGGCTGCCATCACAGCTGCCGCTCAGCTCATGTTTCACGAGCTGCCTAGTGCCAGGCTGCTCAGAGCAGTAAGCCTTCCTGGAGTATCTAGAACTTGAAGTCCTTGACGTTTGAGGCCAGGAGCCACAAGTCTCTAGTTCTTGTCTTAGAGTCCTAAGTCTCTGAGTCCATCATTTCAACCCATAAACCTTCAGCTTTCCAGGGCCCAGGACTGTCTGAGGAGCTGCCTTGTGCCTACTTAGGGTTTCCAACCAATGAGAGCACAGGGATTCGCTGGCTATAGTTCCACTAGCTCCATCTTGCTGACAAGGGAAAAGGCAGATATTGGTGAAGCATTGTGTCCCAGGTCACTGGGAAACAGGAGTCGGGCCCATGAAAGGACTGTGGGCTGGCGTAGACTGGAACTGGATGCACTGCCCAGCTGTAGCTCATCCAGGATTTTGCTTATGCTGATCGCTTTACCTTCACGCCAGCCCTGAGGTATTTTACCAACAACATGAAAACACACAGCATTATGACACTGATTTGATCCCAAAGGGTAGTATTGATTTTCTCGCCTTCTGCAACTAGAAGACACATCTGACTGCCCTTACAAGAGGGTTTTTTCCCCCCTTGGAATAGTAGAAGCATTTGCTATGAGTTCCTCCCAGCTCCTTGGTTCATTCATCTTCTGATATGACATCTGGGCTTCAGACTGTGCTCACAGATCTCTGGGATTGGTACTCAGGTATAAATTATTGTGTTTGCATCAGTTCCTGAATTAGGGAGGTACTGATGAAAAACCTAGGCATGGTCACTGGTTTCCCAGGGAGGTGGTTGGGGTGGAGCCTTTAGAGGGTAGCTCTTGACTCCTAGCTGCAAACCTTGGGTGATTTGAATATGACCCAGGCCTTACTTTTCCTAAACTTGAGATTGTTCTTCAGGTTCTTCTTTTTGTTTTTATTTTATGTGTATGGGGGTTTTACCTGCATGCATATCTGTGTATTGTGTACATGCCGCGCTGGTAGAAGCCAGAAGGCATCAGATCCTCCAAGACTGAATGGAGTTACCGATGGTTGTAAGTGGCTACGTGGTGCTGGGAATCAAACCTCTGGAAGAGTAACCAGTGCTCTTGACCTCTGAACCCTTTGTTGCTGGATAGTCCTGGCTAGCCTGGAACTCAGCAGAGATACACCTTTCTCTGACTCCCGAGGTCAGGATTAAAGGCATGCACCATCACACAGGGCTAGGTGTTTTGTGGCCATTGAGCCTTCTTGTCGCTGCACAGGTACCTCCCATTGGGTCTTTAAGGTTATCTGTCCTCTACTTTGCTTTTGGGAGCAGACAGCATAGCTAGCTGGTACTTTGTTCTGCAAAGACCTAGGGTAATACTTTTGCTGTGCTAAACAAAACACATCCCAGCCTTTCTTTCCTTTTTCTTTCTTTCCTTCTTTCTTTTTTTTTAGAAGAACATGAAAAAGGATAAGCACTCTGATAAGATGTTGACTTTGCTTTCCTAATTAAGTCTAGGGGAGAATCCTTCCTGAAAAGATGCCAACAAAATGTATCTTCAGAATTAATTATGGTAGCTGAATCAGCTTTGGGTGAGCAATCTCTCTCCCCTTGTGTTCCTCTGCCTTGGGTGATTTTTAATGAATTATTCATTCTACCAGCAGACTCTCTGCTCTGGGACACCATGCTAAATGCTGAGTGTTTGGAAATCATAATGAATCTGATGGCCATCAGGAAGCGCTGGGACCCGGATCGATGTTCTCTGTATAGAAATGTATGAGGAAGGGCCCTCATGCCAGGAGCAGACTGAGCACGAGGATGTAATAATACCGGAATATTGGGATATCTTTGAGAGAAATTCCCATTACTCATTTCCTAACTCCTGGAGAGATTGAGGACCTCGGGGAGCTGAGGTCCTCAGAATCTCAATGACCACCAACGCCAGCCCAAGCTAGTGTATTACAGGTCCTTGTCCCTCAGATATGAAGGATAGAATGCACAGACCACAGAGGCTGAGATTCAGAAGTATTTTATTATAGGGAGCAGAGGAACAAGAAGGCGGAGGAGCACAGCAGGAGAGGGGCCTGGACAGAAGGTGACATCGAGGACTTCTGTGTCACTAGGATTCTACTGTGTGGAGGGGGTGGAATGATCTGTCCAGCTTCCATTTCAGGTGCTGCGCTGCCTTGAAGTTTCAATGATGTCCTCACTATGGTTTCCAGGAAAGGGGGTGCTTTAGGGAAAAAGAGGTAAAGATAGAACAGATGCCTCTTCTGGTGCCCCGAAGCTCTCTGGCCAGGGATCAGTCACAGCTACTTTAGCTTAAACATTTCAGGTACCTCTGGCTTTCGCAAGGACAAAGCTGCCCAAAGGCTCAGGGACATTTTTGACTTTTGGCCAAGAAAAAGAAAACCTGTTCTTTTTGGGGCGGTGGTCTTTTTACCCTATAATTTTCAAGTCCGTTTCTGGTATCTAGTCTCCCCAGTAATTTGTTTAACACCGCACATTAGCTATCTGAGCCTAGAATCAAACCCAGTTCAGCGGTTTGGATGAGAATGACCCCTATGGGCTCGTATGTTTGAATACATGGTCCCCAGCTATTGGAGCTGTTTGGGAAGCATTAGGAAATGTGGCCTTTTTGGAAGAGGGGGTGTCCCTGTGGTAGGCTTTGGGGTTGCAAAGTCCAGTCCATTCTCAATTAGTTCTCTCTGGTACTTATTGCTCAAGATGTAAGCTCTCAGCTATTGCCCCAGTGCCATGCCTGCCTGCCTCCCTGCTGCCATGCTTCCTGTCCTGATGGGCATTGGACTCTCACCCTCTGCAATGCTTCTCTAAGTTGCTTTGGTCATGGTGTCTTATCACAGCAATAGAAAAGAACCCAGTTTCTATATAGTTGCTTGGGAGAGGAAGGCTTTGTACTGTCTTTGAAATGGAGTGATGGGCATTTTTTACCCCTAGTCCTTGTGTTGTAAGTAGCTGCAGAACTCATATATGTAGTTATATGGAGATTTGGATGAGTGTACTTTTTTTGGTTTTTCAAGACAGGGTTTCTATGTGTAGCCCTGGCTGTCCTGGAACTAGCTCTTGTAGACCAGGCTGGCCTCAAATGCATAGAGATCCGCCTGCCTCTGCCTCCCAAGTGCTGGGATTAAAGGCGTGTACCACCACCAGCCAGCAAGTCTGTACTTCTGCAGGATGTTTAAGGAGACAAGTCTCTTTGCTCCTCTTCCAGGAAGATCGGGAAGATTGGCATATTCAAGCCTCTCCTATCTAGACAGTTTGGAGCAACCATAGCAAGAATTCAGAAAGATGTACCCTTGAGTGTGACACATCTCCCCTGTGCAATGACGTCTCCACAAGAGAACCAGCTTCATGGAAATGACGGCCTAAGGACAAGTCTCATCCTAATACATGCTACATTATCCACTGTAGCAGAGAAAAACCCCATATGTCAATAGCTTAACATAGTACAGACTCCTTCCTCACTCCAGTGTGGGCATGGTGAATGTTATCTACCGACTTGATTGGACTAAGGGATTCCTAGACAGTTGGTAAAATACCATTTCTATGCACATCTGAGGGCATTTCTCAAGACTGGTATTTGACTTAGTAGACTGAGGGGAAAAAATCACCTTCTCCAATATGTTGAGCACCTAAATTGAACAAAGTGGTAGAGAGAGTGTGTCTGTCTTCTTCTGGCCTTGGACATCCGCACTCTGGGTGCCAGGCCTTTAGGCTACACCTTGTACTATTCATGTCCTCTGGCCTGGGCCTCCTCACGTGGACTAAATCACATGTTCAGATTTCCTTGTCTCTGTCTTGAAGACGGTGGATCATGAGATGTCTCAGCCTCTGAACTTCCTATCCATCCAGTACTCTCCCATCCACCATCCATCTTGTCCATTCTGTGTCTCTCAGACCTGACAATACGGTGTGGATTCATGTTGAAGAATACACCCAGTGGCCGTCCAGGCACTAATGTCTCATTTACAGTGCAGCTGTGAACCCCATAGGATCTCAGGGTACCATGCCAGGTCCCTATATCTGGATAGGAATTAGGGAGACAACAGAGGCCAAGCATAAGAGACTATTCCAGGGCAAGTCCAGTGATGCTCTTCCCTTCTGGCACACAGCCCAATGTTGAGAGGGCCTAAAAACAGAATGTAGCTGTGTGTGTGTGTGTGTGTGTGTGTGTGTGTGTGTGCACGTGCGTGTGTGTGTGTAGGAGGAAGACAGGAACAGGCTTGAGGGACTCCTAGCCATCCTTTGTCACACCACCACACCAACTCAACCTCAGCCCATGCAGCTGCTGTTCTGCAGGTGTCTGCTCCTGTGTGTCCTCTTGGAATTCCAGGCTGCAGCCTCAGGTCTTGGGTATAAAAGGCACTCAACATGTTTCTCTTGACAGATTGATGAGTACACAAATGATGGGTCTCCCTCAAACTTAATATCCTCTTGAGCTGGCATCATGATTCATAAATGTGCGTGGTTTGTATACATGAAGACTTCTGACGTGGAAAAGCAAAGAGAGACTTTGGGAGTGAAGGAATGTCTAGTCAGAACAAATCTTGACATGCCCTTCACTGGCTACCAAAATAGAATTGGATGCACCTGTGTACTATTTCAGCATGAGTCTCATAAGCCCATCACTCACAACCATATTCTAGAGACCCTCATTTTGGTGATGACCCCCCCCACCCCATACTAGGTTCACAGTGGCCACTGTGGTTGGTCAGGAACCCCCTTTCAGGACCATTTGCCATTAAAGAAAGAGAAGCAAAGGCTAGCAGCATCTTGCTAGCTATGGAGTATTTCTGTCATCCCTCACTACCATCTAGCCAGGGCCCCCCACCTTAGCCCCACTGGCATTGTGCACCAGATCTTTCCTTATTGCAGAGAGCTGCTCTTATCTGTGGGCTGCTTAGCTGCACCTCTGGCTTTTATCAATTAGATGCCAGGAGCACCGCCCGTGGAAAAAAACAATTTCTCCAGACCTTGGTAAGTGTCTCTGGGGAGCACTCCCACCACCCTGAAGTGAGAGAGCTTCATTCTGGAAATCCCCTAGTGAAGCGTGTAGGAGCAGGCAATATGACCTGGTTCCCCCACCCCCCCCTCGTGTAAGCAAGCATGGATCACTGGTCACTATCATTTCTGACAAGGTGTCTGCCTGCACCTCAGTTATGGTTAAAGGGAACGTGGTTGTGAATGCTATTGGAGCTGTCACCGGCCCCCACCTCCGCCCTCAGGCATAAGGTCAGGTTGAAGGGACGGGGTGAGCTGTTCAGGCTGCTCAAAGTTCCAGCAAGGTTGATTCATCCTGTCACACCTGGCGGCAGACAACGGTGTCCTAGTCACAAGCGTAGGTCTCTGAGCAAGGCTCCTAGAGAGAAGGCAGTCACAGAAACCTCACCAGGGTCATGAGGTAGAAAAGCCAGTGTCCCACTGAGTTCCTGTAGCTATTGGAAGCATTGACGGGACTGTGGCTGACCAGTGGGGCTGGGCTGGAGCGCTCAGCCAATGGGCAGCGAGCATTGTATTGCAGTGAACATTGTATGGGCTTTTGTCTTCCACCCCTCCAGCTAAGCAGGAAGACAGCATGGCACAGTGTATATAGCTTTCGCACTCCAGAAAGTGATAACTGGGGAGGGCTCCTGCATCCCATCTGCTCTCTTTCTGGGTTACACGCAGAAGCCTTGGAGGTCATCAGAATGGAGAGCATTGGTTCTCTTTTACATGTGGGGCCGTTGAGACCAAGGCTCAGTAACTTCCCTATAGATGTGGATTCCGAGTGAGTTGGTCCACGGACCAACTGAGTCTAAGCGTTCTTTCCACTCTCAAAGGATGAGATTTAAAATGAGGGCTGAGGCCGATGGGGGTTCGGTGCTGTTGATCCCCGCCTGTGGTTTGCCATGGCGAGCTCTGTCTCAGGGGACACCAGGGGAGGGCGACACAATGTCTGCATCATGATGCCTGGCGCTGGCTCATGCCCCACTGCACAAGGGCTACAATTGTCCCTGCAGGTTTTGTTTCTCTGCTATTCAACCCAGCTGGCTCTATTCGCCATAAACTCGGGATGAGTTTCTCATGGGAGAATAAGTCTTGTTTTTCTTTTTGAGAAATGTGATTAAAATCTATGAAGATGTCCCTGATTCCAGAGAGGAGATGGCCCCCGCTGAGCTGTTTGCCTGCGAATGTGGCCTCAGATGCCTTTGAGTGTTCCCCGCTTGGAAAGTGGTTCCTTTTTCTAGAGAAGAATTATTACTTATTAGTTTAGCCATTTTCAATGAGGCAAGCATTTATAGCCCCATAAACTAGCAAGAGGATAAAATAAAAAGAGGGTACAGAGTGTGGGGATCCCACGGAGAGGAAGGGAGAGGGTCACCTGTGTCCTCCCGATAGCGCCAGATGTGGAGGGATGGGAGGACAGTGGATGGTGTGGCTGAGCAGTGGGACTGGGCTGGAACTTTCAGCCAATAGGCAACGAGCATTGTATTGCTGTGTGCCTTCCACTTAGTCCTCTCATTAGCCTGTAGGGAGAGTTACCCCCCCCCCCCCCAGGCCTGACAACACCACACCTCCACCTCATCCCTGGGGCTTACATAGTACAGAAGTTCCTTTCACTTCTGCATGCATGCATGCACGCATGCACCACAGATCTGTGCCTTGTGTAGTATTTCGTCCAGATGGATAAGTGGAAGGCCTTAACAAATGGAGCTGACATTTTCTGACAGTAGTGTGGAAGGCTGACTTTTCTACAACCTCATAAAGAGGTGGGTCACTGGAAGCTGGGGTTGAGATGGAGGACAGACCGCTAGCCTTGTACTGGGAGACCAGCTGTTGACGGACTGTCTGAAGAAACAAGCTTGTGACACTCAGCATCTGGCTCTGGAGGAGCCAAGGTGAGGAAGATGGAGACTAACCAGAAAGGTGGAGGAGCCAGTGGAATGAGCATGGGCAAGGAAGGAAGGAGCCCCTAAGCAGTAGGTGGCCGAGCAGAGTGCTGGTCATCACATGGTTATGACTTTGTCTTCTGGAGGGATGCGAATAAATGCTCACCCAGCTAGGCCATCAACCGTGGACTGAAGTAACGACTCCACCAGAGTCCGTCTTGGGGTTACTTCAGGAGCATGGATGACTCAGAGGAGACCACGTCATCCCAGCATGGGTATTGACTCACAACAGTTACATCCTAGGACTTCCAGCAAGAGTCTCCTCTTTGCTTGCAATCCTTGCTTATTTATAGCCTTGGGGGTGGGGTGGGGTGTGAATCCTGTAAGTTTCAAGTACTGAGACTTGGGAGTTTGTTTTCTGAGTCTTAGGGGACCTCCATCTATTACGGAAATATTTCAGTCGGAGGACATTGCTGCAAAGCATCATGCTAAAAAGGAGAAATGGAGGCTGAGTGTTGGTCCAAGCACCTTCTGACTAGAATAGCCAAAAGGGTTTCAGGGAAAACGTGGAAGAAGACTACCAGGAAGTTGTTTTGTAAGACTTTAAGACAATCCTGAAGCCATTTTTGACAATTCTGAATCCTCTCAGCCTCTGTGCCATAGTGCTTTCCCTCCTCCCCTGGGAACCAAGGACCTAACAGCTACACTCGCATGTACTCAGTTCCTGAACAATTACCCATATACGTATGTTTTGATTCAGTCCCCTGGGAAACGGGGTCAAAATGACCTCTTACCTCATCTGATCTGGCAACAGCTCTCCAGTCAATTATTGGTAAAAGCCCTTTCAAATAAGCCAATCAGAATAGTCAAAGAACAACCCCCCTTGCTTCTGTGGCTCCTTTAAAAGTAGACTGTACCAGCTATTCGAGGTCTCTCGGCTTCCCGAATGCTGAGGGACCCTGTCATGACAGAATTAATAAAATCCTCATGCTTTGCCGGGTGGTGGTGGCGCACGCCTTTAATCCCAGCACTCAGGAGGCAGAGGCAGGCGGATCTCTGTGAGTTCGAGACCAGCCTGGTCTACAAGAGCTAGTTCCAGGACAGGCTCAAAAAAAAAAATCCTCATGCTTTTGCATCGGCTGTGGTGTATGAGGTGGTCTCTGGGGGCGACTCCTTCTCGGTGTTTGGATGCTAGAGTCCAACAGTTTAGCTCCTATGATGACAAAACTCACTGAGAGAGACTTCTGGAACCACATCCTTTAAAGCCAGGAACAGAGGTCACTCTGGTTCACCCTAGGATTTGTTGTCTCCCCTTGGATCCACAAACAGGATCTCAGAGGGCATTAACTGCTGTCAGGAGGTTGGCAGGGTCACGGTGTCTAAATTTAACCCTTTGGATGGCTTGAAATGTCCTGTTTTCCAGATAGGGTTAATCTGAAATATGTTTCATGTAAGAGGAATCCATTTTTCTCTTGGTTGTTTTTTTGATCTTATCCACAAATATGAACTTCTGACTTTGAGAACATTAGAAAGCCACTCCGACCTGCTTTAACCCCCCTCTATTTAGTCACTGGCCCTGCAGCTGGGAAGATGCACTTAAGTGGGCTGGGAAGCTGGGCAAAGATTGCATTTGGTTGTAGAGGTCTTTCCTGGGCCTTTCTATCAGTCCATCCTTCTTCTTCTTCTTCTTCTTCTTCTTCTTCTTCTTCTTCTTCTTCTTCTTCTTCAAAGTAATTATTTTTATTTTGTGTTCATTGGTGTTTTGCCTGCATGTATGTCTGTGTAAGGGTGTCAGATCCCTGGGACTGAAGTTACTTTATGGACAGGGGTGAGCTGCCATGTGAGTGCTGGAAATTAAATGTGGGTCTTCTGTAAGAGCAGTCAGTGCTCTTAATTTCTGAGCCCTCTTTCCAGCCCCAGCCCATCCTTCTAAAGGTAGTTTTTCCTTTGCTGTATCCCTCAGAGAAGAAAGGAGACCTAGATGGTGCCCAAGCCAGCTTTAATGGTTCACAGTACTCTTCTTGGCTCTCTTTGTGATAGACAGGTAAGTGGGTCCCAGCTGTCTTTCAGCTGCTATACAGACCTGTCTCATGTGTACTTTGTGGGCTTCCTGGAAAAGGTGCCCACTATGCTGTGATCAGGGTGTACAGAGGAAAGAGTTCTACTGAAGGACACTGCATGAGCAACAGTGAGGGAGGAAGAGAAGACAGTGAGTTTGAGGTGTGGTGCATACAACTTCTCCATCACTCTAGGGGTGAGGCCAGGGTGCTGCGGTCAGGCTTGACTTGTTGGAAGTTGTTGTGGGAGGTCCTCCCACTCCTCCAGCCTATCACCGCTGAGGTACCAGCCCACTGGGGCGTGGTTTCTCTCCCTTTAAAAAAGCGGCCACTTCCCTCTTCTCTCTCGTTGGGCGCCACTCTGTTGAAATACGGAGCGGCGGGCTGTGTCCCGCCACCCGGCTAGCTTTACCCGAAATAATTACACGGAAACTGTATTCTTTTAAACACTGCCTGACCCATTAGTTTCAGTTTCTTATTGGCTAGCTTTTACATATTGATCTAACCCATTTCTATTAATCTGTGTAGCCCAAGAGCTGGCTTACCAGGAATGATCTTAACCTGCGTCTGTCTGGAGTGGGAGAATCATGGCGACTCCCTGACTCAGCTTCTTTCTCCCAGCATTCTGTTCTGTTTACTCCGCCTACCTAAGGGTTGGCCTATCAAATGGGTCTAGGCAGTTTCTTTATTAATAAGAAATCACTCCCACATCAGGAAGTCACCTTTCTGTCCCTTCAACAGGTATCTGAGTTAATCATAAAGAACAAAAGGCTGACTTGGGCTCATAATTTTCAAGGTTCTGGCCCAGGATTAGTTGATTCCTGTCACTTTGGGGCTTGTGATGAGGGGATATATCAAGGTGGGGTGTTCACAGAGGAGCAGGACCACTCATAGCTGGGGAGCAAAAGTGGGATGGTATGGAGCTGTAGGGAGAGGCACAGTCTCCTTCAAGGGCATACCCTCCATGTCCCAAAGACCTCCTCCATGACCCAAAGATCTCGTCTACACCCACCTCCCAATGGCCTCACCACCTCCCAATAGCCTCACCACCTCCCAATGGCCTCACCACCTCCCAGTAGCCTCACCACCTTCCAATGGCTTCACCACCTCCCAATAGTACCACCATAGGGCCCAAGCTTTGCCACACGAGCCATTGGCAGACACAACACTCAGACTCTGGCAGAATCATGGGGCCTTTAGATGCTGCGCTCTGGAGCTCTGACTCTGTCCTGTAGATTAATGAGTTCTGAAATGTGTCTTAGAAAATTAACCGTATGAAAAGTCAGTCCTTAAACACTTCCTTGGCAAATGCCATGCACAGGCGGTGTAGTCCTTGCAAGATTTTAAAGAGGAGAGCAATTCTGTAGGATACAAATTCCATGAGGCTGAATACAGGAAGTGACCAGACAAGGGCTGCAGGAATGCAGGGGAAAGTGCTAGGGACATCTCAAACACTAAGGAATATCGGATACAGATGAAGGGAATGACTTTGGAGATATTTATATCAAATAATTGGAATTTGGGGGTCAAGTGGATGGGATGAATAAAAGGGGGAAGAATTAAGGATGGTTTCCACGTGTCACCAGGTAGGTGGCAATGCTAAGTAAGAGATATGCTGAGCCTGGGGGCCAGTGGGGTATCCAGGTGGAGGGTGTCCAGATGGAGAGGTGTCCAGATGGAGGGGTGTCCGGGTGGAAAGTGTCTGGGGGAGGGGTGTCTAGGTGGAGAGTGTCCAGGTGGAGGGGTGTCCAGGTAGAGGGTGTCCAGGTGGAGGGGTGCCCAGGTGCAGAGTGTCCAGGTGGAGGGTGTCCAGGTGGAGGGGTGTCCAGGTGGAGGGATGTCCAGGTGGAGGGGTGTCCAGGTAGAGGGTGTCCAGGTGGAGGGGTGCCCAGGTGCAGAGTGTCCAGGTGGAGGGTGTCCAGGTGGAGGGTGTCCAGGTGGAGGGTGTCCAGGTGAAGGGTGTTCAGGTGGAGGGGTGTACAGGTAGAGGGGTGTCCAGGTGGAGGGGTATCTAGGTGGAGAGTGTCCAGGTGGAGGGTGTCCAGGTGGAGGGTGTCCAGGTGAAGGGTGTTCAGGTGGAGGGGTGTACAGGTAGAGGGGTGTCCAGGTGGAGGGGTATCTAGGTGGAGAGTGTCCAGGTGGAGGGTGTCCAGGTGGAGGGGTGTCCAGGTGGAGGGGTGTTCAGGTGGAGAGTGTCCAGGTGGAGGGGTGTCCAGGTGGAGGGGTGTCCAGGTGGAGGGGTGTTCAGGTGGAGAGTGTCCAGGTGGAGGGGTGTCCAGGTGGAGGGGTGTTCAGGTGGAGGGTGTCCAGGTGGAGGGGTGTCCAGATGGAGGGGTTGAGTAGAAAAAAAATGCTGGTGAAGTCTAAGATCAAAGTATGAAAAGATGGGAGGGTTGCTCAGAGGAGAAAACTACCAGAACTCATAACCTCTGAACAAGGTCCCCAGGATGACTGACAGTGGGCCCTCGGATGAACTTCAGAAGGTTAGTGGAGGAAAGGCTAGGGAGTTGCAGGGATAATTCTGGGACAGACCTTGGATCTCCAGGAGGGTGTTTAGAAGGTTCTAGACCAGCTTTTCATATGCTCAACACGTGCACCCCCCCTTCCAGAGGACATTGCACTAGATGCCAAGGGTCACCTGGATAGAGCCTGAAGACCTCCCCCCCCCCCCTGCATCTCTTCCAGTGACGTTCTCTCCCACATACCTGCTCAGTGGGTCAAAGTCTTCTTCAGCCTGGCTCTTCCTGCTTGTCTGGCATGTCTCGTATCTCTTTGCTGTGGACTGTGCTCCACAGCCCTTTGCTCTGTGGCAATAATAGTCTATGTGGGTGCCTTTCCACAGAAGGCTTCCCTTCTGCCCTTCCAGGTGATCCTCTGAGGACTGCCTTGCACTGTAACTGAGGACTCACAGCCTGTCAATTCTTTGCTCCTCATGGAAGTCCAAGCCCATAGCTAAGCAATCGCGGTCATCCTGATGTGGACCACATCGTGTCCATTGCTGCTGACAAAGTTCCAGCGTTTTGACACTGCAGACCACTCTTCTCCAGCACCGTTTTGCTTTCATTTTTAATGACTCAATATCAATGCCTTTCCCTTTGGGAAATCATATGTGAGCTTTGGTAAAGGATGAAAATGTGTACAATGGTAGCCTCTCTAAAAATAATTCTGTGGAAAAACATCTCCACTGTGGAACCAGGAATTCCATTGTGGCTTCCTAATTACACCAAGAACAGAAGGTTACAGATTTACTAGACACACCTGATCCCAAGGACAAAATGCTTTCAATTCAGATCCAGAGCCTGAGGCCATTAAAGGCAAGAGTTCAATTAATAAATACAGAGAAATCAGAATGATCTGGCATAATGGGAAATGAATAAGACCCCAGGACCTTCCGTTTAGGGAGTGTTAGGAGGGGAACAGGCCCATATAATAAGACTAAGAAATTGTAGCATGGTGTCTGTACCCCAAAAGAAGTCCTTTTCCCAAGGTCAGGCATTTGGATTAGGGTTTCCCTTCCTTTGGGGGCTTGAGGAAAGTTTCTGCTTGATAAAGAGGTACTTCTTCTTGTCTCTCGCAAGAGGAACTTGTGGCCCTTCCATTAACATCTGTTAAGCTTCCACACCCTAGCTCACAGGCCCCTTGTATCCCTGCTAATCCTATGTGCAACTATAAAAACTGTAATCTCTTCAATTAAATTCTGCTAGCAGCCATCCTGATTCACCCTCAGATAGTGTCTGTCCTGGCCCTGCTCCCCTGCCTCCCTTTCCACCAATGCTGGCCAACTCCACACCTCCTCTTTGGGACCTGACACCCCCTGCCAAAGCAGGTCTCAGGCACCCTCCAGTGTCTGTTTCTGACTGCATTTCCAGCTTCTGGTCAGTGCTGTGCCTGCTCCATTAGCCCTGTCACATTCTGAGCGATTGTCCCCTGGGTCATCTGGGCATGCTGGAAACTTTGGTGTCAGTCTACCAGAGACAAGTGAGTGCTCAGGCTTCACCAAATCGGAAGCTGTGTGACCTGGGTCAGTTTCTGAGTCCACCTGAGCCTCAGTTTCCTCACCCTTATGTCCAGGACAATGATAGTGGATGCAAGTGGCTCAGTGAGAATTACATGAGGCCGGAGGGGAGGGGGCAACAAGCACTTGTCTGGCATGTGACAGTCACCGAGACAATAATTCCTTTTCCACATCACAGTGGCCAGGATGTGGAGAGAAATGGGATGGAGCGACTCGGATGCTGCTCATGACGGTTTCCAAGGGAAGCAGTTCATGATGGGGACAGGGAAAGAGAACAAGATAGAACCATCAGGGATGCCTGTGTGCAGGCATGTGCTGCGTGCAGGTGAGTATGTGAGTCTGCAAGCTTGTAGAAGCCAGGGATCAGTGTCTGGTGTCTTTCTCTGTCACTCTCTGCTGTGCTTTGTTTCAGAACCTGGTCTTTACTGATTATACTGGACCAGCTGACCAGCCAACCCCAGGAAGCTTTCTGTTTCTGCCTCCTCAGTGTTGAGATTAGAGGCACACACCACTGTGCCCAGCTGTAATGTGGGCACATAGGTCCTCATGCCTGCAAGGCAGACATTTTGCTGACTGTGTCATCTCCCCAGCTCAGGGAGTACCTTCATGAGCAAGTATTGGTGTGTCCATACAGACAGGCAGATGTTACATTTCTCTCTCTCTCTCTCTCTCTCTCTCTCTCTCTCTCTCTCGGAGAGCTTCATTTCACCACACACTCCAGGAGTTTTCTGGTCTTGCTCTTGGGCGTTTTCATTTAAAGACTGTTGATTTAGCCTTCTGGAAGGTGACCATTCCTCTGGGAAGTACTGAAGATTCTCTCCACCCCACCCTCGAACCCCTGAACCTCTCACCCCCACCTGGAAGTCCCCTTCACCTCCATTTCCACATTCAATTTCCTTTCATTTGTTCTCGGGGTAACTCTTGCAACGAAAAGGTTTAATTGTGTTCTCCACCATGGCCTGAAAGGTTACGGAGGGCACATTTAATAACCTGTCTTTTCTTCAGGGACAGATGATCGATGAGACACAGTCAAGGGTCTCACCTCCCTGAAGCATGTCGCCACAGTAGCTCTGGACTCCTTGAGCTAGGGCCTCTCAGAAAGGCAGAGGCCACTTCAAATCCCAAGAGATGAGGGCTGCTGGGTCCCAGCAAGGGCTAGTGTGACTCCAAGGTGAGGCGCGGCAGGAAGAACTCAGGATTAATCGCTAACTCACACGTGTGTGGTGCCTGCTCTGCCATGTCCTTGGTCTGGGACTTCAGTGAAATGCCTTGTTAGGATTCCCTGACCCTTGTTCTCTGGGAACGTGAGGATTGAAGTATCTATTTCTCAGGATCGTTGGAAAGTTAACTAACGGCCATTGAAAACCTTAACCACAAAGTCTGCATGAATAGGGGTTCAGTACGTGAACACTCCCATTTGCATGTTTGATTACTCTGGTCTAGAATATGTCCTTTCAAAGGATGTTGACGTTCCCGTGACATTCAGTTTTTAAGCAAGCATCTGCTAGGCCTGTCCACGTGACATGGAAGTGTCTGCCTCTGTTCCCAGTAGGTAACTAGAGGAGTTTGGGAATGGCCAAGGGCATATGCTAATCTTATTCCAGAAGGGCTGACTGGGCAGAGTGAGGCCCTAGGAAGCGCTTCCTGAAGGTTGTAGAAGTTGCTGTGGGGCAACAGGAACATCCCATGCACTGGACATGGCCTGACCCTGAGTCCTGACATCCTTTCCTATGGGAATAAATGGAGGCTCTGGGAGGTTCTGGCATCCCTCGCCAAGATACAGCTGCTGTTTGACACAGGAACTTCAAAAGCTATTTCTGGGAATGATGCATGACAAGTTACTGGAGATTGCTATCTAGCACATTCAGAGCCTGGTCCTTCCTACCACCCTCCCTCCTTGCTGTGAACACTGTCCTGGGAGCTGCCTTCATTCCCACACCCCCAACTTGAATACTGTCAGTGGCCTCTTCTAGCATGTGAAGAGGCTCACATGGGTCTGAGGTTGTGCAGATCCTGACCTGGGCACAGCTGTCATCCCTTTCAGACAGTTCTCCAACCTCCCAAAGCCCTGGATGAGCATATTCTTTCCTCTTGCAATCCTTGTGGTTTTATACCTGCATGCCTTGGTTTACCTCTGTCTGTTTTTTAAAATATTTGTTCTTATTGTATGTGTGTGAGTGTTTTCCTGCTTATATATGTATGCACCACGTGCCTGCAGTGGCCAACAGAAGCCAGAAGAGGTCATTGAATTCCCTGAAACTGTAGTTAGAGATGGTTCTGAGATACCACATGCGTTGGGTGCTGGGAACTGAACCCAGACCCTCTGAAGAGGCAATATGTGCTCCTAACTATTGCTCCATCTCTCCAGTCCTTCCCTCTGTTGGTTCCTCCTTTCCCCTCTGTGTGGGAAGTACTCTCTCATGCCTGCTTTTGGAGTTCTAACAGAACACCATCTCGTAAGAACAACTGTGCCCTGTACCACATGCACTGCCTGTCTGAAGTTTTCCTCACAGCCAGCTGTGGAGTGAGGTCACTGTGCTCTTCCAGAGTTGCAAAATGGGACCGATTTGCCCCCATGTTCTGTTCTTCTTTGCTCAGGGCTTGGCTTGGAGGAGGTGATTAATATGCTCTGGATGGTAAAGGAGTGAATGAAATGGATGAAAGAGCCCTCTGGGAGCTGGGGCAAGTAGGGCAAATGGGGTGGTTTCTCTTGCCTTCACTCAGAGCCTCACAGAAGGATATGGCAGAGGGAAGCTGCTCACCTCATGGTATCCAGGAAGCAGGGGTGGACGGGAGAAGAAGAAGGGGTGGGGTTGGAGAACAGATACACCCCTCAACACTGACCACAATGAGCTATTTCCTCTAACATGGCTGTATCTTATTCCTTGGTGAAATCAGGGCCCTTATGCTCCAGTGTCTGTTGGCAGGAGGCTGCTTGATTGTTCCTGGCCACTTAGCCCCGAAATAATCACACAGAAACTGCATTAATTAAATCACTGTTTGGCCCATTAGCTCTAGCTTCTTATTGGCTATCTCTTACATATTAATTTAACCTATCTGTATTAATCTGTGTATCACCACGTGGCAGTGGCTTACCAGCAAAGTTCTGTCTGGCTCCGGTGGGGCCACACAGCTTCTCCCTGACTCTGCCTCCTTTCTCCCAGCATTCAGTTTAGTTTTCCCCACCTACCTAAGTTCTGCCCTAACACAGGCTCAAGACAGTTTCTTTATTAACCAATGATATTCACAGCATGCAGAGGGGAATCCCACATCACTTCCCCTTTTCTGTTTAAATAAAAAGGAAGGTTTTAACTTTAGCATGGTAAAATTACATACAACAAAACCGTTATCAAGCAAGAATTACAGTTACAGTATTTATAGCTACTTTATCTTTTATCAAAACTAAGGAAAACTATAATTATAACTATAAATACTGCAACTCCATCAAAGACTCCAGAAAAATATAATCTTACCTAACTAAACAGTAAGTTTGTTGTAAGCAACTTCCAAAACTCCAGAAATGACAGAGATATCTCGCTGACTGGACAGTCACCCAAAGTTTTTCTGTACTGTTAGGGCATACATCTTCAGCCTACAGGCTCATAGCATTCAGCAGACTTTTCCACAAAGCAGGAAATTTCAAAGACAGATCTGCCTATATTGGCAGTTTTAGTTACTTTTTTCTGTGACCTGCAGAATGTCTAGAAGACTCTTTGATGAAGCAGGAGCCCTGAAGCATCATCTCACCTATAGGCAAGTTCAGCATTTATTTCTCTGTGGGTCCTGCATGTTCAGTTCATCAAGCAGTCTAGGCAAGGGCAAACTCCATAAGAAGCCTCATCAATGCCTATCTTCCTCTTGAAGTAATTGGTGCTGCCAGGGGCAGACGTGTCTCATTGTCATGAAAACTCCTAAGTTATTAAAGTATTTTAAATGCCATATTCTGTAGTCTTTGAAAGATTTGAAGAATCCCTGTCCATCTGAAATACATTTCTGTACATCTAGAAAATCTAACTAACATGACTATAAGTTTGACTATTATAGATGACTATCTATTAACCTAAACTTCTTAATTATACATTATATTTTTAAATGAACTGCACAAACACAATACCTTAATCAAGAGCAGAAATATACATATAATAAAATTGACCTTAAATTTGTATCAATAAACTAAAATCCATACCAATGCATATCCCCCTTTAAATGTAAAAGAACATTTATAAACAATATTGGGAATATGGGGGTAGTTATTCTCTAAACTGCTTTCTGCTGTTTATTGGGTGAAGTAATACCCTTTTTTTTGAGGGGTGTTCAAGGCAACCTTTCAGGGGGGTCATGGTCCATCAAACCATATTAGCCTGGAAGCAATCCACAGGTTCTCATCCTCTGTGGAAACAAAAGAAGAACCTGTTTTCCAAAGCAACATAGCCTTAGACTGAAATTTTGAATTCAAGATACCTTTGAAATATATATGTTTTCTTAGCTTAGCAGTCCCCAGAATCAATTGTCTCTCTGCAGTCAAAAAAAATCAAAGAAAGGCTGGGCGGTGGTGGCACACGCCTTTAATCCCAGCACTCAGGAGGCAGAGGCACGCAGATCTCTGTGAGTTCGAGGCCAGCCTGGTCTACAAGAGCTAGTTCTGGGACAGGCACCAAAGCTACAGAGAAACCCTGTCTTGAAAAACCAAAAAAAAAAAAAATCAAAGAAAACACATAATATATATAATTCAGACTCTCTGTTTGTATTTTATCTTTACATGGCTTGTTTTTCTTTACTTCTTTAATCTATGACTGTCTGTACTGTCTCTTTAAAGAGTTTGTTTCATTTTTAAGAAACCATTAACTTCTTTTTATTTTTTATTTCTTTTTATTTATTTTGGTTTTTCGAGACAGGGTTTCTCTGTGGCTTTGGAGCCTGTCCTGGAACTAGCTCTCTAGACCAGGCTGGTCTCGAACTCACAGAGATCCGCCTGCCTCTGCCTCCCGAGTGCTGGGATTAAAGGCGTGGGCCACCATCGCCCGGCTTAACTTCTTTTTATAACTGTCTATATTTCTTTTCTTTTCTCTCCCAAGCCTATGTACATTTATCCAACACTGTGACCCATTCAGAGGTCTTCTATGTTTGAATCTGTCCTATTGTGTATCTGTAATTCTTTACTGTCCAGGAGCACTTCTTAAAATGTTACACCCTTCTTATGAACTTAAGCAGCTACATTACTAGGGGAAATACGGCACTGCCTGCTTTCCCTGCCCAGTCCAGCATGGTGGAGCTGTTTGCTGCCTCTGAGAGTCATGCTCACAGCCCCATTTTTAGTCACACAGTCAGTCTATATTGCCATTAAGCAAGTTGTAGCAGTCTGCTCCCAGACCCCAGTCAAATGCTCTGTAGCTGGACCTCCAAAACAGTCAGATTTTGCGCTGGCAATAGGGACCAGAAAGCCAGCATTTTAAAACTGCTGCTTTTTTTTTCTACTGCTAAATCAGGGAAACTTCTCTTAAAGGAGCTGCAGCATGCTGCCAGCAAATACCAAGAAGCTGTGTTAAACTCTGTATTTTTGTGTCTAGAATTCCTTTTCAAGCACTCTCAAGTTTTAAGTGGATTTTAGTTTGCCACATTGGTGTCAATTTGTTGAAAGGAGGCCGCTTGTTGGTTCCCAGATGCTTAGCCCTGAAATAATCATACAGAAACTGTATTAATCAAATCATTGCTTGGCCCACTAGCCTCTTATTGGCTAACCCTTACATATTAATTTAACCCATCTCTATTAATCTGTGTATCACCACGTGGCAGTGGCTTACCAGCAAAGTTCTATATGGCTCTGGCAGGACTACATGGCTTCTCTCTGACTCCGCCTCCTTTCTCCCAGCATTCAGTTTAGTTTTCCCCACCTACTTAAGTTCTGCCCTCTCATGGGCTCAAGACAGTTTCTTTATTAACCAATGATATTCACAGCATGCAGAGGGGAATCCCACATCAAGTGTCCTTTCAATAGCTTCACCATCTGTGTACCAGACCTTCAACACATGAGCCTTTGAGGGGACACTTTATATCCAAGCACAACATAGAGCACCATGTAGACTTTTTTGGTGAAAGGAATTAAACGCATTTGAAGTGCTGAGATGAGTGGCCATGGAGGTTAGGAGGGAGACTGGGTTTTGACAGGGAGTTTTCTCGGCAGGGGGAAACCTGGCCAGCCTGGGGACAGTCAATGTGCTGTGTGCTATGGTGGGGATGGGTGGACATTACTATGCCTGGTCATACATAATGAATGCCTGGGATGTGCTTGAATTTATAACTGGGTTCATTCGATCCTTATCAATACTTATTCAAAGCAGGTTTCATTATCAGCCTCATTTATTATGATCTTTACTTTTCAGATGAATAGAGGTGAAGCCATTTGCTCATGTACCTCAGAGGTGAGTGTTTGACCTGGAAGTTAATTCTGTTTGACGCTAGTGCTATGCTGAATCACCTCACTAAGTCCCATGATGCCCAGCGAAGTCACACCTTCACTTGCTCTGGAGTCTCACTTAAAGCTTACCCCAGAGCCAAGGCTCTAAAGCAGACAGCTATCCGGGAGGTACCAAGTGGACAGCTTGCATCCCTGCATGCATGTGCATGCTGCCTGTGTGTGATGAAGACCTTATCACAAGGTCATAGGCATGGCCCATCACAGATGTCCAAGCTCTTTCCCATCAGTGACTTCTCTGGATCCTCACTCCTGCTCCTTGATGCTGGTGTGCCCATCCCATCTGATAAACTGAGAAGCAACTCACTCAGTAGTTACTCTGGTTAAATGACAGGACTCAGAAGTCAGCCAATAGTGAATTCCTCCTTATGTAAATGTTGTGATATGTGAGTGTAGCTCAACTGTGGTGATCCCTTCCCTGTCCAGAAGAGGAGGATGGAGCATCAGAAGCCATGGTAACCCCTTCCTTGTCCAGAAGAGATTGATGGAATACCAGGAACTATGGTAACTCTTCCATGTTCAAAAGAGGAGAATGGAATACCAGGAGCCATGGTAACCTCTTCTGTGTGTCCATGTCCTCTGGGAAGTGGATTTGCTCAAATTAAACCCCAGAATCAGCTAGGCTTGGCAACTGGCTCAGTATCTGTAAAGTGAAGGAACCCCAAGAGTGTTGTGATCTTTCATATGACAAGCACTCCCTCCCAGCATGCTTTCCCAGTCAGTCTTCATTCATGGGTGGGGCAGAGCTTCCGTCAGCAGATGTACCCAAGATGAAGACTGGGGGGTGGATTTTCTGATTTTGCCTGGTTGATTTTTCTGTATTTGTCAACAAATAAGTCACTTCGGCCCCTGGAGACTTCGAGTAGAGGGGTACAGAAAGAGGCCATTAGCAACATTCCTTCAGTATAGAAAAAAACAGACGGTATCAGGAGCTGTTAATTGTACTCCTGCCTTAATGATTGGAGCAGAGGTAGAGTAGGTCAAGGGGTCCCCAAGTCCACTTTTGGGGTGCTGATCTCTAGGCTTAAATAGAGGAAGAATTGGAGTAAGAGACAAGTGTCAGAATTAAGCAGTCCTGGGCAAGGCATGATCTTGTTGTTGGTCCCTGTCTCATCTCGCATCTCACTCTGCAGGGTGGTCACAGCATCCCTGCTCTGCTTGCTTGATGGTAACTTCTGCTCCAGGGCACAGGCCCACTGTCATAGACGTTTGTCCCATCTATGGGTGTGAGTTCCATAGGGTTCTATTCCCAGAATCCAAGGTGATGGCTGGTTTAGGATAATGGCTTCTCTCATGCCTTTATACTTGAGGTGGTTGAACTAGGTCAGAGAGATACTCCCTGAATGATTAACTGGCCTATTCAGAGAGTGAGCCAAAGAAATCAAGGCATTTGGAATGAAGGCAGATGCCAGGCTTTTTTTTTTAAAGACTCATTTTAGTGGCGTGTGCCAGTATATATGTGCAAACGCACACACATGAGTGCCGGTGCCTGCAGAATCCTGAAGATGGCAGTGAATCTCCTGGACCTGGAGTTACAGGCTGTTGTGAGCTGTCCTACGTGGACGCTGGGATTCAACTCAGGTCTTCTGTATAAGATCAGTGGAGCCATCCCTCCAGTCCGATGCCAGGATGTTGATTTTGCTTGAGTGCCCTTCTAGGCCCCAGTGAAGGTCAATGCTTTTTAGCTCTAGTACGCTAGGCCTCAGCATGAATCTAGCAGTGAACAAGGAAAAGATATCCACCCCCCATACAATACTAGGAAAATATTAGGTTAAATGTAACCAGCAGTAATTGTTTTGAAAACACCAAAGTGTCCCTATTAGATATTATCTCTGTTCTATAAAAATGAGCTATATTGAAATACAGATTACCCACAGTAAAATTCATTACTCGTGTGTGAGTTTTGGCAAATGAATGCTGTCATGAAATCCCAGCGCCACTTACTGAGGAGAAAAGCGTCAAGCATTTTAATAAAACTGCTCTGCCTGGTAGGAGCTTCAGGAGTCACTCTGTCTGCAGGGATTTCCTTCACTTGCCTTAGCTCATGGAGAACTAGCTTTTGAGGAAGGCAGAGCTGGAAATCTCCCTCGTGACCATCGTATCTTTTCCAGTGGAAGTCACATAGTAGGGCCACGCATGCCACAACCAGGTTATGGAGTGGCATTCGCTGGCCAGAATGACAGGCTTGGAGTCAGGAACACATTGCTCCCACCAGAGTTGTGCTCACTGGAGTTCACCCCCAACCCCCAGCCTTCTCTGCTGGCTTCCATCCCCCTCTCAGCCATCTTTACATAACACTTTACAGTTTAGAAAGTGCTTCCACAGCCCTTAGTTTGCTTATTTAATCTCTTCCTGCTTGCCTGAAGCAAATCAGACCCTCAGATGACTTTCCATAAAAACACTCTTCCTGGCCAAGAAACGGCTGTCCTGTCCCAATGATGAGGCGGCCGCCCCACGGGCACCAGCTGGAACCTGCTCGGCGCCAATCCATCATACCGTGGTTCCCATACTCATAAAAGTCACACAGCAGAGGAAGAAGGGAGTGGATCCAGGAGTCATTTGAAACTGGCTTCCACAGCCAAATCCCTGCTGCTCCGGCTGGGATGGAGGAAAGTGAAAGGCAGAGTGGAATATGAATCCAGAGTGTGTCCCCCCCAAAAAGTCCTTGCTTTCGTTTATTAAAGCCTAGCTGTGGGGTTTAAGGACAGCTTAAAGGAAAGTTAAAAAACAGAAAAGAGAAGGCGATCTCCCCTGCGGGCTGTGGCAGAGATGGAAGGAGAAAGGCATTGTGAAGTCTCCCTGGCAATTCCCCTGTGAAGTCAGGTTACCATGGTTAGATTAAGGACATATAAAGAGATGACTTGGGAATTGGAGAACCTGGGTCCCAGTGCTGATTGTGGTGTCAAGTGATGCTTGCCCTTGAAGAGGCCTTTTGTCTTCTCTGATCTCCAAGTATGTAATTTGCAAAAGGTAAGTTGATGACCCTGATGGAAGCGTGCTCCCAGAATTGACCTCCAGGACTCTGTCTTCATCAGTGTTCTGTTGTTGTGAAGAGATACCATGTCCATGGCATCTCATAAAAAGCAAGACAGTTAATAATTTGAGGACTTGCTTACTGTTTCAGAGGTTTAGTTCTTTATCCTCACAGAGGAGAGCATGGTGGCACACAGGCAGACTTAGTAGCTGAGAGGTCTATGTCCCGGATCCAAAGGCAGCAGGAAGAGAAAGACACAGGGCCTGGCCCCACCCCAGTGACATACTTCCTGTGACAAAGCCACACCTAATCCCTCTCAAGTAGTGCCACTCCCTAATGACCAACCATTCAAATATATGAGCCTATGGGGACCATTCCTGTTCAAACCACCACAGTCTCCATGGGATGGGAGCTGGGGAAGTGTGTTTGAAGGGCCCAAGAATAAAAAATTAAAAAAATGTAGATTTCAAAAATAGAAATGTAAAATAAAAAAAATATAAATTTGTAAGCCTAGGAGAATGAGAACAGACTGACAGCAGCTTTCTCAGCAGCTTGAGGATTAACTATTAACAGTGGGTTATTTCGCTTTACAACCCATAGCTCTATTTACAAGGTCAAAGTATCTCTCTGCAAACTGAGAGCTGAGTGAAGTTTTAGGAAACAGATAAATGACCTCTGGGTTATGCATTACCCCTGCTATGTGAAACTGGTAGCATCAAAGGGGAGAGCACAGGACTTCAGTAAACACTGCCTGGAAGTACCAAGGAAGACAACAGATTAAGTACAAACAGTAGTTTAACTAAAAATTTTGTTAATGGAGATTATAAAATAAGGCAATCTGTATCTGAGTTTTACCTTGAGATTGTAAAAATTCCTTTGTTCAGACCTAATGCTTGGTGCCCCTGCTATAAAAAGGTGGGTTCAGAAACCAGCCTCTGCCACAGCCTTACCAAAAAAACCCATCTTTGGCTGTGGTCTCAGCTAGCGGATAAGCTTTTTGTGCCCCATGGAGATTTCTAATTTTATTTTTTCTGGATTCTGGTTTCTGGAATAAAGTTTGCTTCTAGTTTATTAGACTTTTGTGGTCTGTCCCCGTCTTTGCGTGACCCCCCTGGACCCAGCAGTGTTAGCTAACTAGTTGATTTTCTCACTGTTGTGACAGAAACAGTTTTTAAAAGGCGGAGTCTATTTTGATGCACTGAAGGTGCAGCCCTTCATGGCAGGGAAGCACGGTGTCTAGAGCATTGGATAGCTGGTCCCATGTGGCATCCAGATCCAGGAAGGAGAGGTGAGTGGTCCTCCTCTGCTTCCCATTTTATTTATCAGCTCAAGACCCCAGCATCCAGGATACTCCTGTCCCCATTCAGGGTGGGCCTCTCTGTCTCAGATCTTTCTGGAGTCACCTGAGGGTGAGTTTCCATGGTAACTCTAAATCCAATAAAATCTACAGTGCTGTCTAACTATCACAGGAGTGTAGTGTGGCAGTGTGTCCTTGTCCTGGAAGCCTTTCTGTCCCTCTGCAAAGGTGAGCTGACTAGGAGGAAGATATCCCATGCCTGTCAGCTGGGGATTGGAAGCCCGGGGCCAGTTCTATGCCTTGTTTTGTTCGCTCAATCGCTTGCTTGCTCGCTTGCTCACTCAGTGGGGGCTTGTTGAGGACCCACTGTGTAGTGGTGCAGCCAAGGCTATACAAAGGGACCACTTTCCCTGTCTGAAAGCTGACGTGTAGCACAGGGGGGAGGCGATCAGGGCAGCCGCTGGCTGGATTTCAGCAGCTTTTAGAGCACTGACTATTGTTGCTATTTACAAAGTCATTACTATGGCGATGCTAAGGCTGGGGATATTAGACAGCAAATGAGGCAGGAAAGGCCAGGGAGAAACCCTTGGGAGAGACTTGCAAAGGAATCTGAGACCCTGAGAGGATTTTCGGGCCACCAGGCCATCCTCCGGAGGGATGGCACCGGATCCGGTGAGCATGTGTCTCTGCCTCCCAGACACAGGTGCTTCCCAGGAAGGATGAGAGGGGTGGACAGCACCCCATTACTGCTGCAGGGAACAGTGTGTTAGGGGACAGTGCAGTTCCTAGGCCCTGGAGGAGTCTCCGTGTCACAAATTCCCAAGGACTTGTCATTTAAGAGGCAGAACTGTAAATACTCCTGCAGCTGTAGCTCGGGGCCTTTCCCCTGCAAAGGCAGAGTGCTCGACAATTTGACAAATGGCGATCTATGAAGCGGCTGCTGTGTGTGCTTCTTGGTCTCTGTTCAGAACCTTAGACCATGAAACTCCAGGAAGTCAGGCACCAGAGCTAACAAGGAGGCGTGCTCCAAGCTAGTAGTGTCACTTGTAAACCAGTCTGGCTTAGAATCATTTTGTAAATTTCAGGCATTACTACGAACATTTCATGGACGCCACTTCACTATCATATTCATTTTGCATACAGAGAAACTGTGGTGTGAAGATGGGATGGCCCACAATCCCACTGAAGGGTAAGGAGGGCCATGAGAAAGTGACACCCCAGAGCCCTGGCAGGCTCCCGGATGTATGCTGATTCCAGGCCTAGCAAAGGAGAAACCTGGCAATGTGAGGCTTCGGAGGGTACCCTATCCGGGCTTCCAGGCTCTTGTGCCCTGCAACAAGGAATTGAACAAGACACAGTGTTGCTATAGAAGCAGGAGAAGGAAAGATCAGCTGGATGCCTGGAGTTATAGGTCCCTTAAGCCCAGGAGTGCACCAGTCCTCGAGGATCTTAGCCAAAAGCAAGGCCTGAGTCCCCAAGCTGGGAACTGGAAGTGGCCTTTGTACCCCCTCACTGGTGCCTAAGTGATGCTGATGCATGGGTTCCTGAGATGAGATGTGAGGTTTGGGTGCTAAGGCAGGCCTGCACCAGAACCAGCTGGTGATCTTGGACAAGTGACCTTCCTTGTCATCCGTAAAGCAATACAAAATATTGAAAAGTAAAGATGACGGACTGGAGCGATGGCTCAGTGGGTAAAGTGATTGCTGTATAGAGAGTCTGAGTTCAGATCCCCGCGGCCCAGGAAAAAGGTGGGCGTGTGGAGTGGAGTGGTTCTGTGTGCCTGGTGCTGGGGGTGGAGACAGAAGGGTGCAGACCATTGCTGACCAGCAAATGTAGCTGAATCGGTGAGCTCTAGGTACAGGGAGAGACCCTTGACCAGAGAGAGAGAGAGAGAGAGAGAGAGAGAGAGAGAGAGAGCAAGTGAAACTCAGGCCTCCATATGTATGCACCTGCACATACAAATACATGCATGAATACCTACAAATACACATAAATAAGAAAAAGCAAGAACAGTTTCTAAGAGCAATGAATAAACACACTTCTCAATAAGCACAGTCAGGATAGCTCCACAGTCCAGCGGTCCAGCTGTTCCCCAGCCTTGGGAAGCTGGCCTGCTACTCACACCCGGCCACTCCATCAGCTCCTCAGGAGGGGAGACTTTTCCCTCCTCCCCAGCTGCTTCAAGTCTGTGAGATTCACAGGGGCCCAATGAAAAACAACAACACCAACAACTAATCAAACCCTTAACTTTACAAATACAAATTAAATGGAAGAGATCGCATTCCCTCCATCTGAGTTCCCTTCCTCGTGGCTCATTTTGACATGCAGGAAATGAATTGCCATCTACTCCTCCGAACCAGCTGCTCCTCCCAGCCAGACCATGTGGATCACAACTGAATGGAGATGGCCATCTGTTCTAGGGTGAAAAAAAAATCAAATCAAGCAATATATGAATTAGACAAAATCAACTGTCAGATCCTTAGAATTGTATAACCGCTGTTGTGGCCTCTTGTAACGCAGTCCTCTAAGCGCGAGGCTACAGGTGTAGCCGGAGCCCAGCCCTCATCTCCAAACAGAGGCCCTAAAGGACCCGGCATGTTCTAGAGTGTCAGGCGGCAGGGCTGTTTTGAGAGGAGCCCTGGCACCCTCCCCCTCCCCCAGTGACAGGCACTCTTCCATGGTCCATCCTGTCATAGTTTCTGAAGGCGTTCACATATAATGTACCTGAACTCATACCGCTTGCCCCTGTGGACAGCCCATTAGCTAGACCACAGCCTGCAAGAACAACCAAGCTAAGAGCCCAGGCCACCAGTCTCTCAGGGCTGCAGAGTAAATGACTCCTTATTAGGTGACTATTCCCAAGGAGCTATGTTTATCCCAAAGTGCAGAGAGGCTCAGCTCCAGTTGCCACTGGCTTTGCAAGAGCAATGTTTCTGCCTCTTTGGGGATCCCCTACAAATCTGGCTATTCTTCAAAGAACATTTTCTTTTAGTGTAGCGTCTGTGTGGGATGTATGTCTGTATGCTCTCCTGTGCATGCGCACACAAGGCTCAGAGATAGACACAGAGTGTCTTTTACCACTCTCCACCTTAGCTTTTTGAGTCAGAGTCTCTCATTGAACCTGGAACTCATAATTTCAGTTAGACTGACTGGCCAGCAAGCAGCCTAGATCTCCTGCACCCCCTCTTCCTCAGGACTGGGATCGCAGACATGCGCCACCCTGCCAGGCTTTTCCAGGAGTTCTGGGGATCTGAACTCAGTCTTCATTCTTGTATGCAAACACTTTATTGACTGAACCATCTCCCTGTCAGCTCTCTGTAGAACATTCGAATGGGAAGGCAGGACTGCCAATATCCTGCCCACTTTTCTGCAGTGGGAACACAGGACTGTGACATCGTGCCCAGTTTTCTGTGTCATACCTTGCATGTTGTAGAAACTCAGTAAACGAGTGTGGAATGTGTGGAAGAATTCATGGATCACCTCAGCACAACCCCGCCTCCTTCTTAACGCACACTCTCTTAACTGTAAAGGAATAGTTGGTTAGGCCGGTTGCTCGCCGTCTAAAACCCTAAGTGTAGAACGTGCTTATCCAGGGTCTCCAAATAAATACAGTGCTTCCCCAACATGCCTGCAGAGAAGCAACATGGCTCCATATTTGCCAGCCCAGGGACTGGCCAGATTAACACCCCTTCTAAGTGGGAAGGGTGGTACTTCTATTCTAGCCCACTATTTAGAAAGGGTGTGTATGTTTTCCCACATGTCTCCTCAGTTAGGTCTTTTTCTTTTGGAAGCTGTATTTATGCATCTAGCCCTCAAAGGTCCATGGTTTTGTTTTATTGACCTGTATGAACTCACTGTGTGTGTGTGTGCCTGCCTGTGCAGCTGCCTGTGTGCATTCTTCTGTGGGGGCCACAAGTCATCCTTGAGTGTCCTTCCTCAGAGGCTCTCCGCCTTGTGTTTTGAGACGAGGTTTCTCCCTGAATATAGAGATCACTGATTGAGCTGGACTGGCTGTCCACCAAGGCCCAAGGCCAATGAGATTTTTATGTGGGTGCTGGGGATCAAACTCAGGTCCTCATTCCTGTGTGGGAGTCACTTTACTCCACACTTCCTTGTGATTGTTTACAGAGAGAGGCTAATACTTCTCTGTCCAAGGGTTTTTGTCTTTAATTACCTTGGTGCCCTTGAACTCCTTGTGTGGGTTGAATCAGAATGACCCCCGTAGGCAACTATTTGAATTGTTTAGTCACTAGGGAGTGGCACTATTTGAAAAGATGAAAAGGATTAGGAGGTGTGCCCTTCTTGGAGGAAATGAGTCCCTGAGGGTGAGCTTTGAGGTTTTAAAAGCACATTCCAGGCCCAGTAGCTCTCCCTCTTCCTGCTGTTTGTAGATCAGCTGCTCATCCAGCACTGTGCCTGCCTGCACGCCACCATGCTTCCTGCTTTAATGATAATGCACTAAACCTCTGACACTGTAATGCTTTCTCTTGTAAGACTTGCCTTGGCCATGGTGTCTCTTCGTAACAATAGAACAGTGATTACTTACTCTTCTGGACTCCAATCTATTGCCCGAGAGGCTGGATTTGTAGGTATGCGCCATAGTGTCTCACTGCAAATATTTTCCCAATTGTTTGCCCCTCCTACTTCACCCCAGTGCAGAAGCTTTACATTTTACTGGAAGCTGCTTGCTGTTCTCTGTTGGGACTTTGTTCCTTTTCTATTACTATTACACCTAGAGGGTCTTTTCACTCCAGATGTTTGATAAATATTCATTCTAGTCCGTCTGGTATAACCCTGCATCTCTAAATGCATCTGGGATGCTTTCTGACTACCAGAGAGAGAGAAGCTCTTCTTGTGCCCTTAGCTCTTCGTTCTCCAAGTGACCAGAGACCTATATAAAAACATTCGACACTGGATATACTTAGACATCCTCGTGTGTCTCAGAGAGCCTTGGGGGGGGGGTAACCTGAGACTTGGGGGGGGGTAATTAAAAACGTCAAAGGTCAGCATCGGGAAAGGGAGATAACCACCTCTACACCAGTGGAAGGAGAAAGGGGACAGACAGCTAACACACAACATGCTAACTAACCCTCTTTCTACTCAGTGATAACCCCAACCACAGCTCTTATTTCTGGGAGACCTTGCCTGTCCCCTAGTTTGTCATGAACAAAAAAGTAGGTACTTGTAATTGATATAACATAAGTTATATTTTGTTATGCTGAAGGTCATCGCATACAAGGTTTACACCCCAAGTTCCTAAGTCTGGTCCTAAGCCTATCTCCCCAAGACTGCTCACGTGTGTGACATAGCTTAGCCAAAGGTTGGGTACAGTCTCTCTCAATAGTCTTCAAATCAAGTGTCAGGATCCCAGGGGATACTCTCCAGTCACAGGGCAGGTCAAGGTGGCGTCTCTCCAATGTCCCCAGCAGCCCAGAAGAGATGAAGCATGATGGATTCGTGGATCTTGGTCTCCACTTATGCACTGTTGAGTGGGTGGCGTGGAGTTCTCTGCGGTCTTGTGACTGGCTCTCTTGCATAAGTGATGTCATCACTGGGTTCTGGTTATCAGGTGCAGCCTTGGGTGTAGTGGGGTTCCTGAATAAACTCTGTATACGTAAAAAAGCATTTTTCTTTCATTGCTGCTCTTTCTCTAACCTTCCACTCAGCACCTGTTCATAATCTCCCCTCCAGATAATTCATACTTAGTATGTGAATGAGATTTTGAGGAAATTAGTGCCTGGAAAGTTCCACAGGTACCTGTCTCGGGCACTGGCCATCCGCGGGTATCTGTCTTGGGCACTGACCATCTGCGGGTACCTGACTTGGGCACTGACCATCTGCAGGTAACTGTCTTGGGCACTGACCATCTGCAGGTACCTGTCTCAGGCACTGACCATCTGCGGGTATCTGTCTTGGGCACTGGTCATCTGCAGGTACCTGACTTGGGCACTGACCATCTGCAGGTAACTGTCTTGGGCACTGACCATCTGCAGGTACCTGTCTTGGGCACTGGCCATCCGCGGGTATCTGACTTGAGCACTGACCATCTGCGGGTACCTGACTTGGGCACTGACCATCTGCAGGTAACTGTCTTGGGCACTGACCATCTGCAGGTACCTGTCTCAGGCACTGACCATCTGCGGGTATCTGTCTTGGGCACTGGTCATCTGCAGGTCCCCTGTCTTGGGCACTGACCATCTGCGGACACTATTTCATGAGTGTTTACAACTCTCTAGCCTTAATGCCTAGGAATGTTTCCCAATAGGAAAGCAAGGCTCAGAAATTTAGGTTTACAAAGGTTCTCGATGGCCTTATCTTATTTGGGCCCTCTGGTTCAAATGAGAACTTTGAGGTCCAATGAGAGGCAAAAGACACATTATCCATGTTCTGTCTGGTAGATTTACTATCTAAATGTAACTGGGATGTTTTGGGGGCCACAAGCAAGTCTTCAGCTGGGATTCTATCAGGCTAAGATTATGATCTTGCCCCTGACGGTTCCCCCAAATAATTGTTAGTTCAAGACAACTTGAACTATGATACTGACCCCAGGAGCTGTCTGTATGGAATCTTCTAAAACACTCTCTCTGACTGTCTTGGATCCCTCTTTCCATTGTCCTTGCACAGATAACATCAAAGATGACTGGTAGCACACCCATGGCTCAGCTGGAAGGACCAGCACTTTCATCTGTGTTCACAGAAAGAGAAATAGCTGAGCTCAAAAATGCTGCATCCTGTGTTGCAATGAGTAATTCTGTGTGTGAATTTGGTTGGGCCACAGGGTGCCCAGACGTTGGGCAAACATTACCTTGAGTGTTTCTAGATGAAGCTGACTGAGTTGCTTGTCAAGGGCTTCCCCAGGTGGCAGTTCAGGGATGAAGAGTGGAAATGATTTCTTTTTTCCCCCTCAGCATTCTTAGGGGAAGGCAGGTTCCCTACAGGCCAGCTCTATTTTCCCGAGGAAGCCCAAGCCATGCTCTCTCAGGAAACCAGGGCCAGGTGTCTGTCTCAGTCATCTCTCACATGCCACGGGGCACTATGCAAAGTGGTCTCAGGGGAATAGCTGTCAAGCTGAGTGAGTGACATTCAGAGGATCACCTCCTGCCATTGACTCTGAACTGGAGATGGAGATTGACAAAGACACTAGCCTCTTGACACTGTGTCAGCCATCCCGAATAGAAGAGTGATGGGCTGCAGTTATGTGTTGATATTTTTAGATCCCCAGTTTTCTGGGGACCTTTTCCCACCTCTGTGCTGGTGTGAGTCTAATAACCTTGAGCCACTATGAAGGACAAACTCTATCTCGCGTTGTGGAAAATAGAACTTTGCATCCAAAGGGACCTCAGAAGTCATTTTTCCCCTCCTCCAGACATGTCAGGTATTGTATGACTTCTCCTGGGCAGGTATGAGCAAACATCTATTCATTCCAGACAGAACACTGAACAACAGACTGAAGAAACAGTCCCACCTGAGTCTAGCTTAGCCAATGATGCGTCTATACAGGTTCCTTACAGGAGCATGGACAGCCCAGAGATAGCTGTATCATGGAAAAGCCCACCCAAGCATAGGTGATGACTCAGGAAAGTTACCTCTCTGGAGCTCCCTGCAGGTCTTAAAGGCAGCTGGGTGGAAGGGTATCCTGTCCTGGCAACTGCCGTTGCTTGTGCAGCCTTGGGGAGGGGGCTTGTGGATCGTGTAAGTTTCAGGAACTTCCTGGGTCTAAGAAGCTGTGGATATTTCCTGAGTCTAATAGAATGTTTCAATCCAGAGGAAATGGAAAATCAAAGCTACATATTAAGTAAGAAAACTGAAGCTCAGTGAGAACGGATATTGCCTTGTTCTCAGCTCCACCTATGTCCTGGGAGGTCAACAAAGTGCTCTTTCAAAACCCACTGGTCTACAGAGCTAGTTCCAGGACAGGCTCCAAAGCCACAGAGAAACCCTGTCTCGAAAAAAAAAAAAAACCCAAGTGCAGGATGAGGAGATGGCTGAGGTGGTGAAGTGTCTGTTGTGCAAACATGAGGACATGTGTTTGCATGCTCAACATCCACATACCTCAGCCAGATGGGGCTGCACGTAGGACAGAAATGACATATCCCCAGGTCTCACAGACCAGCCAATCTAGCCAAAACAGTGAGCTACGGGTTTTGTGAGAAACTCTGTCTCAAAGAATAAAATGGACAATGATTGAGGGGAACATCTAATGTTAAACTCTGGCTTCCATACATGCATGTACACACAAGTATAATACACACGTATGCATGATGTGGGATTCCCCTCTGTATGCTGTGAATACCATTAATGAATAAAGAATGCTGGCTTGAGCCTATAGCAAGGCAGAACTTAGATAGGCAGGGAAAACTAAACTGAATGCTGGGAGAAAGGAGGGCAAAGTGAAGGAGAAGCCATGGAGGCACTGCTGGAGGCAGATGTGCTGAAACTGCTGGTGGGCCACGACCTCGTGGTGATGCACAGATTAATGAGATGGGTTAAATTAAGACGTAAGAGTTAGCCGATAAGAAGCTAGAGCTAATGGGTCCAGCAGTTATTTAACTAATACAGTTTCTGTGTGATTATTTTGGGGCTGAGCAGTTGGGAACAAACAAGCGGCTCCTCCCTCTAATACATACACACTCACATTCACCCCCCCCCCCCAAGCCCAGCATTGTCATGCCTCTGTTTAAAAATCTTTCATCACCTGTAGCCAAGAGGTGTCTCTCTTGGCACACACCTCTGTGGTGTCTGGCCTTGTGTGGCGGCTAGTTTTTGTGTCAACTTGACATAAGCTAAAGTCATTTGAGAAGGGGGAACCTCTGAGAAAATGCTTCCATGAAAGACCCCCCCCCCCCCGCCCAGCTTATTAAACGACTTAGCACCGGTAATGCCATTTTACAAGGCTTGTACTGAATATTCAGGGTTTGAACAAAGGGCAGTTTAAAAGCTGCCAAAACGAGCTAGAGACACCTGTGGCTGGGCCGGGGGGAGGAACGGGAATACCGAGAATATGGCTAGGCACTGTCTGTCCCAGGCGGGGAGGAACGGTGAAGTCTGCCCTAGATAAGAGCCAAGGCAGCCCATATCTGAATTCTCGGGAACTAGAGACCTTGTCCCGACCTGAACTCGGCCACATTCAAACTGAGCAATGAAAACCCTGTAACTATGCTTCTCGCTTCTGTACCGCGCTTTTTGCTCCCCAAAACATATATAAACCCATTACCCCGACCTGGAGGCGCACAAGTCCTCTGAGAGACTTTGTCGCTCCAGGTACCTGTGTATCTGAATAAACCTCTTGCTGTTTGCATCCGTACAAGTGGTCTCGCTGTTCCTTGGGAAGGGTCTCCCCAGAGGAAAGACACTCTTGGGGGGGTCTTTCATCCATAAGATCTGGCTGTTAGTGAGCCTATAGGGCATTTTCTTAATTAGTGATTGAAGGAGAAGGGCTCATTCCACTGTGGGTGGTCCCATCTCTGGGGTCATGGGTTATATAAGAAAGCATGCTAAGCAAGCTATGAGGAGCAAGCCAGTAAGCAGCACCCCTCCATAGCTTCTGCATCAGCTCCTGCCTCCAGGATCCTGCCCTGTTTGAGTTCTTGTCCTGGCTTCCTTCAATGATGAACAGTAATATGGACATGTAAGCCATGTAAACCCTTTCCTCACCTAGATTGCTTTTGGTCATGGTGTTTTGTCAATTTATAGAAACCCTAAGACACCTTGCATGAAGGCTTTCCACTGAACCTGTCCCATGTGTGTCTGTGTGGGATACACTCTCCAAACCTCCTTGTTTTCTTTGGCCAATCTTCCTGCTGGGAACTGTCACCACACCTGGCCTTTCATTTTGTACTGATAGGTGATGTCTACAGCTGTCTCTACATGGGGATGTTTCTGCCCCTACCCGGGGAATGGTGTAGATTGTCTTCCTCTGTGCTCTGGTGTCGTCCCATAGTCCCAAGATGGCTGAGTGGTTCTGTTTTTGCTTTTTTTTTTTTTAACTTCCCCTATCTAAATGCTCAGCTACCTAAGGACAAGGACTTGGTTTTCAGCTCCAACATTTGGTAGTGAATGAATGAGTATGCGAATAAGAGCTGAGACTTTTGTCCAGGGTGTTACACAGAGCTGTGATTTCCAGGCCAGTGTGACTCCCTCTCTTTACACCTGATTAAGGATTCTGATGTGTCTGCTAAGGAGTTTTACCATTTACTACCTTAGTGGACTGGCACTTCTGTCTTCAAAATGAAGAAACCATTTCCCCTAATCCAAATGGGAGCCTGTTATACTGCCTCAGTCATGCTGGTAGCCACTGGCAAGCTTCAAATCAGACTGTTAAATAGGGTATACGAAAAGCCACACACTACTCATTATCGTATCAATCTCAGGACAGGGCGCCCTCTGTTGGTCATGCCTGGAATCACATGGATCCAGACTTAAACTCTGTTGAGATCAATCATCCTCTCAGCCATCCACTCGATTTTATCATTTGTTCATTTTCTGGAATCGCTGTGTGAGTTCTACAGTCCCAGCACTGTACCAAGGGCGAACTGAACAGTGGTGTATAAGGAAATCACAGCTTTCCACTAACAGGTAGGCAAACGGGCAGGAAACAAGTGTTCCCAGGGTAGTGGGTGACCTTCTAGATGGAAATCCAGGATGCCAAGAAAGGCATCTCAGATGGATCTGGAGATCTCAACAAAGTATGGGAAGTGGGACCAGGGAGGAGGGAGATGGAGTTTGCCCACCTACCTCATCTAGTATCCCCTAAGTGGCTACTGAAACCAAACACCTCAGTAGCTCTAGTGAGGAGAGGGTGGGGCCCCCAGAACAGCAACAGCAAGCAAATGACAAAGACGGGGCATTTTGTTGCTTAATTAGCAATGACCTTGTGCATAGATGGAAATGTGCGCGATTCAAGTACAAATGGCGGGGAGCTGAATGCTGGCAGATACTTCCCCTTGCCCATCAGTTGGACATCTAGACTGTTTCCAGTTCTTAGCTCTTAAGAACCGAGCAGCAATGACCATGGCTGAGAGAGTGTCCATGAAGCACGATGTTGAGTCCTTTGGGCTTATTCCAAGGAGCGATATTGCTGGGTCATAAGGCAGGTCTACTTTTAGGGTTTTGAGAATTTTCCACACTGACTTCCATAGTGGCAACATTTGTTTGTTTGCAAAACATCAGTAGTGAATGTATCCCCACATTCTCGTCAACATTTATCGTCAGTTGTTTTCTTTATTTTAGCCATTCTGACAGTGGTAAGGGAAATCCCAAGTAGTTTCCATGTGCATTTCTCTAATTGCTAAGGATGTTGAGTACTTTTTGAGATATTCCTTAGCCATTTTTTTTATTTCTCCTTTTGAGAACTCTGTGTTCGGGTCCACATTCCAATTCTTAGTTTGGTCATTCATTTTCTTGATTCTTTGGTTTCTTTAGTTCTTTATATGTTCTGGATATTGATCTTTGCCAACTATACACCTTACATATAAGGTGCAGCATTATTAGGAAATGTGACTTGTTAGAGTAGGTGTGGCTTTATTGAAAGAAGCATGGCATTGTGGGGGCAGGCTTTGAGGTCTCCTTTGCTCAAGTTGCACTCAGTATGACAAGCAGCTCACTTCCTGTTGCCTGCAGATCAAGATGTAGAACTCTGAGCTCCTTCTCCAGCACCATGTCTACCTGCATACTGCTATTTCCCACCATGATGATAGTGACCTAAACCTCTGAGGCTATAAGCCACCCCAACTAAATATTTTCCTTCAGAAGAGCTGCCATGTCATGGTGTCTCTTCATAGCAATAGAAACCCTACGACAAGGTCCATTTGTTATTTGAGGGCCATAGCTCCTGAGTGAGTGGAGACCCTGGTCAGAACGTCCTTTCCATATCTACACCCTTAGAGTATGGGCCTATGCTTTCTTCTAGCAGATTCTTCTGCATTTTGTGTCTCCCACTGAAGCAACGTCCTTTCCATATCTACACCCTTAGAGTATGGGCCTATGCTTTCTTCTAGCAGATTCTTCTGCATTTTGTGTCTCCCACTGAAGCCTTTGATCCATCTGGAGTTGTTTTGTGCAAGGTGGTAGATGTTCGTAGCATTTCATTTTCTACATGTGGATATCCAACTTTGCCAGCATCTTTTGTTGAAGAAACCCACTCTTCCGACCCAGCACTTCCTGCTGCGTGGTACCCAAGCCTTCTGCTCTGGGTCTACAGTTGAGGGGCCCAAGATTCAGAAAGGTCATGGGCCTTGCACAGGTCCCTCATCTGGAAAGTGAGAGCCAGTCTACATAGATGGTCCAAAAAGAGAGCTTGGCCAACTGCTCACCAGGAAAGTGGCCCTAAGGACAGTGACCTTTCATCTTCGACTTCCCACCACCTACTTCACGAGCTCATCTTATGAAATCAAGATAATCCTATTAGGGGCTAGCACATTAATTATTCAGTAAATGTTATCCAACCTTACCAGATCTTCAGGGGAACCTTTCATTCTCACTCCTTTTGTTTCTGTGTAAAGGGACTTCTACTAATGTAACACTCCTGGTGCCTGCACCACAGACTGTATAGATCAACAAGGAAGTGGGCAGTGTTTGCCTAACTGATGATCCTGAGAGAAGAAACTGGGCTCAGCCCCTTCTGGGTCCTTGTTGAAACCCAGTTACTAGGCAGGTGCAATTGTATAACTCATAGGCAAAATTTTAGATATCACTGGAGCAAGTCACTGTCCTGTCTTCCATACTGAGGATTTAGCCTCCCCTTTCCTGGCATCTGAACCTCTTCCCTCTAGTTTGCTCTGGAATCTGGACCTTTCTATGCATTTTCTAACCGTGTACCAGCTGCCTCTACAGGCTTTGGGTCTTTGAGTCTTTGGGGTTGAAAATTCCCCCAGCTCCAGTAAAGGAACATGGCCTTTGGGACTCCTGGTCTCTGCTTCTGCCCAACAGAACCTGTGAGGTGATACAGACATAGGATTGTAAGTAAGTCACTAAACTGACAGTAATTGTCTCAATAGTGCCAAAAGGTCTACGCTTCCCCTGTCTTTATGGTCTATCTCTAGTGATGCCTGGCATACAGTAGGCACTTACTATAAGTGTCTGCCTGCCAACAAAGCTGATGTGAAGAAACCCAGCTAACCTGCTTCGTGAGAAGATGCCTTGATCTGTCTCTAACCTCATATGAGGCTCTGGATGGGAGGAGCTGATCGATGCCCAGTGGACAGACAGCCCGGTTTAAATAGCTCTTCTGGGAAATCCAGAGCCATTGTTTCTTGCAGGAGATGACCCACTGGGAAGAGTGCTCTGTAGTTTGTGGAGAAGGGCTGTGGTTTAAGGAGAAAACACTGTGGTTTATCTTCCTAGGGTTTCCTCTTCTTCTCCTGATGATGATGGATGCCCACTGTCCCATCAGAAGATGGCAGGTGACACAGGGTAGTGCTATAGCAGGTAATACCTGACAGCCAGCATCCTCCAGCTTAGGAAGGGGGTGGGACATGTCCACGGTGACCTTAGTGCAATGCACAACTGTTGTGAGATACAGCAGGATGAGGAGTGGGGTAGCATGGAGTATCCTGGACATGGGGATGGAAAATATTTGTTTTGCCTCCATGCTTTTGTTGTTTTTTGAGACAGGGTCTCACAGAACTCAGGCTGGTTTTGGACTTGCTGTGTAACTGGAGTTGGCTTTGACATCTGATCCTTTTGCCCCCACTTCCCAAGTGCTGGGATTACAGGTGTGTACCACCAAACACAGCTCTATCCTCATTTTGTCATGTGACTGCTGAGCCTCAGTTTTCTTCTCAACTGAATCCCCTCTGGTCCCTCCAAGCTCTGGGATCTCGAAATGGCATCCACACCAAAGACTTCTAATGTTTACATGTGGACAGTGCCGCAGCCATTCACACCTATCTTCAGTCATGAAGGCATACAAGCATTTCAGAATTTCCTAAAACGAAACAATCATTTCATCTAAAAATTTAAGACAAGAGTTACAATCAGCATTTTTCTACCCGCAAGTAATTGGCATGCAGTGTGGAGGCAATGGGGAAGCTTTTCCTCAGTCAGCACCTCACAGCATCCCCACAGGTCAGAGAGAGGAAATCCACTGGTCCAGTTGTGTGTGTGTGTGTGTGTGTGTGTGTGTGTGTACATTGTGAGTGAGTGCACATGAACGGAGGCCAGAGTTCAACATCTGATGTCTTCCACAATGGCTTTCCAGTCTATTTTTTGAGGCAGCATCACTCAGAGAACTTGGAGCTCATCACCTTTCAGACTAGCTGGCCAATGAGCTACAGGGGTTCTCCCATTTCCAATCCCCAACCCCAGCACTGGGGCTGCAAACATGCGCCCCCACAGCCAGTGTTTATTAAGGGTCCTGGAGATTTGAGCGTCAGATCCTGAACTTGTGAGGCATTCACTTCACGAGGCCACTGGGCCATCTCCCCAGTCCCCGACATCCCTTTGATAAATAAACAGGCCAGACACAGCCAGTTGTGATCTGTACAAGGTGAGTGGAACTGTCAGGGCTCGGGCCCTGAATACTGGACCCCAAAGCCCACGCCCAGGGTGGTACACACCTTCCTGACACAGATAGAGGACAAGGGTGCTGGGTGGGAAGCCGGCCCCAGCATCTTCTTTTTCTCTTTACTCCCAGGTAGGAAGCGATGGAGGAAAATGTGGACTGTGCCCATTATCCCACAACATATTCCGGTGTTAATGAGAGTGCTTTTCCTAGATTCATTAATCCACTGTTAGAAACCAAAAATGAGTTAACCAGATGGTTAGTGTGGCCTTCTAGACCAGTGGTTCTCAGCATTCCTAATGCTGTGAACTTTCACTACAGTTCCCCATGCTGTGGCGAGCCAACCATAGAACTGTTTTCATTGCTGTTTCACAACTGTAATTTTGCTACTGTTATGAATCACAATGTACATTTCTGTGCTTTCCAATGGTTCTGGGTGACCCCTGTGAAAGTGTTGTTTGACCCCCGAAGGGGTCATAACTCAGAAGTTGAGAGCTACTACATTAAACCATTTCTGTGTCACTACTGTGACGGTTTCTAAATCACTGGGTCAAATGCTACATTCTTTTCTTATACTATCGTGACCCACAGGTTGAGAAACACTGTCCTAGACACTCCAACAACCCCCTCCCCTTCCTGAAAGAGGGGTTCCTTGTTCTTTCTAAGTGGTCCAGAACGAACCCTCTGGGTTTGTAACAGGAAACATCATCTGTTAGGATGTACAGACAGTAGGTTTTTTTTTTAAAGGGCTCGCTACAAATGCCCCAGATGATATAACTAATACTCACTCTCTTTATTCCATGACTAACTTTTGAAATCTGCCTTTACACCATTCGCCCATTTAAAATTTATCTTTTAGAAGCAAAAGAAGAATTTGGGGATGAAACGACGATTTTGGCGTGTGTTTTAGCAACCCGGTTTAAATTATCCATGGTGGTTTATAATGAAATCTCATGTACTGGAAGACGTGTGTCGAGCCTTAGGGATCACATAACATTCATCTTTCCGAAGGGAGAAAAATGAGACCGTGGCAAGATAAGCTGCTTCTTTCAAAGCTATTCCGCCAGCTCGGGAAATAGCAGACAAAACCCCGGCTCTCCTGATACATAGAGTGTGTGCAGAGTTACACTTCAGGGTGGAGCTGCTGCGATTCTGAGGTCACTGTGATAAGATGGCACCTTTCCATTCCACTGGGGGGAGGGAGAGGAGGAGTCACTGTGGGAGGCAGGCAGAGGAGTGAGCGGGGAAGCACCCGGGCTTTAAAGCCATCCTCTGTAAGCTTGCTCAGGTAACCTGCCTTCTTAAATCTGACCTTCGTCATGTGCACAGTGGAGACGATGACCTTGCCAAGATGCAGGAATTGTGGTGTGGGCATGAGGTGGGTGAGGCATAGAGGCCTTGCCATGCACATGCATTGACTGCTATTATCAGCATGTCAGGCATTGTATGCTGTCTGTGCAAATGTTTTCAGAGAAATCTGCTTCTCTCTGCTCCCATGTCTGGCAAATCCCTATGTCTTAACTTGTCAAATGCTGGATTTTGTGAAACTCACACAGCATCCGTTTTCTTACCACCCAGGATCAGCACCCTCCTGGTGAGCTGTCTCTCTTTAATATGGGAAGCCAAAAGCTAGTTCCACGGGGCACAAGCAATGGAGGGCTCGATCCTACAAAGTTCGCTATCTTTTGCATGCCTTTATAGCTGTGTGAAATGCAGAGAGAGAGAGAGAGAGAGAGAGAGAGAGAGAGAGAGACAGAGACAAACAGACACAGACCAGACCATTCCTATCACCTCCCCAGGGTTCCCCAGTGTAAGCAGACATCTTCCGTATAATTTCTGACAACAATGTCAGCTAATAAAGGTGTCACAGATTAAGAGACAGCCATTCTGTCTGGGATACATAGGGGAGGCTGTTGAGAAGTAGGATTTGATGTGGTTCTCAAAGGTGGCTTTAGGAGTGGTACCCCTAATGCCCACCTCCTGGTGTTCCCAGCCTTCTGCTCTCCTCTCCTTTGGAGTGACTCTCTTCTAAGGAGCAGAGGACACGACACTTTCTTGATATGGCTGCAAAGCTTTCTGATTTCTGCCAGGCTGGCAGAAGCCCTTCCTGGGCCATTTTGATGAAGCAATTGCCATGTCGGGAGGCCTGTGACACTGACGAAGAGTTTGCGCATCTGGAATGGCATCCAGATTCACATGGATGGACCGTGTGTGTGGAGAGAGGAAGCAGGACATCAGGGTGGAATGGCAGACTGAATTAGCTGTGGGGACCCTGAATACCCAGTTAAGGGCCATAAACCATATTGGGAGGTGATAAGGGAACCAGTGAGAGTTGTGATGCAGGAACTTTATTTAATGTTGCCCTTCAGAAGGTAGTAAATGTGGGACATGGCAAAGGGGAGAAATTTGAGACAGGTAAGAGCCCCAGCAGAGACAGAAAGGGCCCACACTCTGACCTAACAGTCAGCACATCAGAAGACACAACTGTGATAGCGACCTAGTTTGAATAGTAAATTCTCAGAACGAGCCCAAGCTCTGCTAGGCAGTAGTTTTAGCAGGTATGTGTTTTACATCCATCCTGCACACACAGACACGTTTAACTGTCATAGAAAATAAACACAGACTTGATGTTATAGAAATAAGAGGAAGTGTACCTGAGATGAGGAAAAGGGGGACAGAATAGAATGTTTCCTCAACTTCCTGGAGAAGAGCCAATCCTGAAGAACCCAAGACACCAAGCTGTTCTGTCTTCACTTTCTGATGACCCCTGTTCCCACTGGTAAGACCCCAGGTCCTTATGAGCCTTGAAGCAGGGCTAAGATATGTTCAAAGCCACTCTAGTGTACTTTCAAAACAAACAAACAAATAAATAAACATGCCATTGTGACTGTTATTATTATAACAATGAAACCCAAGCACTTAAACCCAAGCAGACATACAAATGAAAAACTTCACCACAAGCGCCAGCTACCCTTGCAGCCCATCTTCATGAATCTCCTCTGCTAACGAGCTCACTAGACCATCCTGATCAGATCAAGAATTAGCAATAGGTAATGTGGCGGTTTTGGATGGCTGATCAGAATTCCTGGCCAGGAGTATAAACCTCCTTCTTCTCAGCACCCATGGTTAATCCCGGGACCTTGCACATACTAGGCAAGCCCTTTACCCTCAAGCTACATCCCCAGCTCCTGGTTTGTTTTGTTTTGAGATTGGGTCTGTATTCATTACTTTTCCATTGCTGGCATAAAACACCATGACAAAGGCAATTCACAGAAAGAAGAACTTACTTGACTTACAGTCCTGGAGGATGAGATTCCATATTGCAAAAGAGGCATGGGAGTGGGCAGCGGGCAGCTGACACTGAGGCAGGAGGGGAAGCTGAGTGCTCTCATCTTTAACTATAAGCCCAAAGCAGAGAGAGCAAGCGCCAAGTGGAGTCTTTGAACTCTCAAAGGCGGAATCCACAGTGGCTTGCTTCCTCCAACAGGGCTGCACACATTAAACCTATCCAAACAACAGAGCCATCTGTAGACTGAGTGTTTAAATACTGGAGCCCATGGGGACTTCTAAAACTGCGACAGGAATCTCAGACACAGGCTAGCGTCAGACTTGTGATCCTCCTGCCTACCTAGGATTGGGATTGCAGGTGCACACCATCCTGCATCGCTTGGACCTGTGTTCTCTCATTTACCAAAAATGGGGAAATAAGAGAATCCTAAAAGAATCAGATGTTTGGTGGTGGTAGCTGTATTCCCTGGAGGATTTGATTTCTTTTCTCTAGCAAGCCGGGGCCAATAACCATGCATTTCAGAGCCATCATAAGACACAGCTTGCGCAGATCTCCTGGCATCCCACAAATGATACCCATTTTAAAAACAGTTGTAACAGGGTGGGATAACAGGACTTGGGACATGGAAGCTGTCCGTGGTCCTGAATGGATCATTGCCCCCCCCCGCCCCCCCCCCCCCATTCATGCCTCAGTACCAGGGTCACGGCTTGGACTATCTTCATTTTCTTCATGGACGCCCCCTCCCCTGCACACATGTGCACCCCACTGCACCTTCTCAAACAGATCTGCTTTTTTAAAAAATTATGATGTCATTGTATTTTCATCCTTTGACTAGCATGATCTTTTCTAAAGGCACAGGTCTGGTAAACACGCTGTTAACAGAGTCACCCCAGCCCCGTGCTATGGCATAGAAGACTCCCTCTATCTCTCCTCTCCTCTCTCCCATTCCTTCCTGACCTCCATGCCAGGTATGGCTCAATCCCTGACCACGTCTTCCTGGGCCCTCCCGTTTCTATTTACCTGCCTCATCCCGTGTTGTTCTCTCTATTCAGAGTTCTGCCCCTTTCTTCAGACAACTAGCCCCCAAATGCCGTCCCAAAGTCAACACTTTCTGAAGCTTCTTTCCATGTTTTCATAAAAGACAGCTCTCATCCTTTCCCCCTCTCATATTTGGTCATATTTCTGTAATATCACTCAAGTGTCCAGAGTTCTGCTTCCTGACAGAGATTGGGGATTTCTCGAAAGTAAAAAGTGAAACCTTATTCCCCTAGTGTCCTCACTATAAGATAAATATTAAGCACCAATAAATCTATGGGTGACCAAATCCTCCTCCCCCCTCCTGCCCTACATTTGCCCACTGGAGTCCAGAGAGTTCTCCACATCTTCCCCCACCATCTCATAATGAATGAGCCTTTCAGAGCGCCCACTCTTATATTTTGGCTCACTTCCTAGACATTTATTTACTGTACATATTTCACCGCCCACGAATTGTTCTTTATATTATGTTCTTTGTAAATATGTGTGAAAAGAAAAAAGAAGAAAACCATTTACAGCTAATGTCTAATAGAAACCCCGTGATTTAGAGCTGAGATGCTTTCATGTCACAAAGAGAAGGTAGGAATCCAGAGACAAGCAAAGTTCTCCCAAGCTACACAGTGGCAGGTGGCAGAGGCAGGATTAGGACCTGTCTTCATGGTCACGTGGCCACCCTTGTCCAACATCGCAGAGTACACCATTGATTCCTCTGCTTCTTTCTTCGAAATGATGGTCATGCAGCTCTATCACTGTTAGCATCCTTCTAACGTTCCCAGTCTCGTCATGAGTAATGCTTCTTTCAGCTAAGCAGGAATAACATGGTTAACTATGGCAATGCTATTTAGAATAAGAAATATGCTATGTTAGTTATTGTTCTCATCACTGTAACCAAATACCCGGCAAGAGGCAACTTTGGTAATTTGAATGAGCTGTTCCCATAGTGTCAGGCATCTGAAGACTTGACCTCAGATGATGGTGCTGTCTGGAAGGGTTAAGAGGTGAGGGATAGGAGGAAGTGCACCACTGGAGGTGGACTTTAAGATCTTAAAGACCCACACTGTTTTGACTTCTCTCTCTCTCTCTCTCTCTCTCACACACACACACACACACACACACACTTGTTTGTGCTTGTGCTTCTGATTCAAGATGCAAGTCCTCAGCTTCTACTTCAGCCACCAAACCTCCATTTTGTCATTATGGACTCTAGCCTTTGCATACGGTAAGTCCAATAAAACCCCTTCCCTGTAAAGCACCTGCAGTATGGGATGGTCCATGAGTCTTGGGCAAGGGCTTGGAGATTGACACACATGCACAGACAGAGACATGGGGACACTGGTAATCCTTGAAACAAGGATGCCAACTTTATTGTGCTCCAGGGAAGGTTATATAGGGATTCTTAACTGGTAGTCATGCCCCAGCCAAACCCACCAGAAACCACTCTGCTGCCATCACGAGAGTCTTGTGCTCTGCACAGGAAAACAAGTTGTTTCACTCCAGCAGGCAAAAGGTCTGAGGCAGGCAAAGAAAGTCAAGGGGCCAGGGTTCTGCAGCCCCCAACACTTCCCCTCTAAGTTGCTGTGGCCGTGGTGTTCCATCACAGCAATGGAAAAGCAACTAATACTAACCTAAGGGCAGGTTTATTTATTTACTGTGTTGCAGTTTTAAGAGTGCAGTTCCTCACGGCAGGGAAGGCATGGTGATGGTAGTTTAACGGCTCTGGTCACATTGGGTTCACAGAAAGCAGAGGGGTGGGGGTGCTAATGTTGACATTGCCTGTTCCCTCTCCCCCATTACTCAGGCTGGACACCCATCCCACATTCAGGGTGGGTCTTCCCTCTTAATTGAACCTCTCTGGAAATGTCCTCACAGACACATCAAAGGTATGTTCTCTGGGTGACTTTATTTATTTATAAGTCCAGTCAGGTTGACAATGAAGACTACCCATCACACGAGCACTGGGGCCTCTTGATTCCTGGAAATACGAGGTGCCTGGAAGTCCCGTCACTTTCTGGAGTGTGTGTGTGTGTGTGTGTGTGTGTGTGTGTGTGTGTGTAAGTGCATGTGCAATGGTGGAAGTCAGAATGCAGCTGGAAGGAGTCAGTTCTCGTCAGTTCTCTCCTCCCACCATATGGGTCCCCAGGAGAGTCTTAGCAGCAAGCATATTTACACTCTGAGCCATCTCACTGGCCCAAGTCTCTTAATTTCTTCTGTGAAGACTAGGTGAGTCTGCTTCTAATGTTTGGTTTTATACCTAGTCTCTTGAGTCCTCATGGGTGATGCAGACATCTTTTGTTTTACTGAAGTAACTCCTGGGGGGTTTTCTATATGAGGATGTTGCCAGAAAGAGCAGATATTAGGTGTCTCCCGAGTGTTCCCCCCAAAAGATCAAGGGGCTGGAGGTGGGGCTAACAGTAATCATGGTTACATGATGTAGCGTCCTGACCTACAGGGCTTGGAGAACTTCTGCATTGCAGAAGGGGTATGCATCCCAAGAAGGCATGGGTGCTCTCTGCTCCTTCCCTAGCCCCTCCCTGTGTACCTCTTCCACCTGTTGGTGCCTGAGGTTTATTCTTTACGACAAGTGGGTAAATATAAGTGAAATGCTTTCTAAGACCTGTGTGCAGGTCTAGTGAGTGACAAGTGACAAGAAGAGAGTTAGTAGGTGTGGAAAAGCTCCACACAGTTTTATGAGCACAGCTATTCTGTGTTAAGCACATGCATATTATCTTCAGGGACTTGTCCTTAAATGACCAATGATTGTGACAAATGCTCTACCGAAGAAGATGACTTAACCCAAATAACCTATGGGTGATCACAACAAACACTACTGCTACAAACACAACCATACCATGAAGATTTCAGAAGAAGCCCAGGGTTCAAAGCCAGAAGATTTGCAACCAGGCTGCATTCTGCCAGTCCCTGGGAGTGGGACTAGAAATAGGTACTCAGTTCCCTCCAGCCTGTTTCCAAGTGTGAAAACTCATATTAAGACAATTCCTTTGATAACTGTACTAGTACAAGAAGGCTTATATGGATGCTACATGCCAACCAAGTCTCCATAGAGCTTGTCCTAACCCCCATTTCTCACTCTGCAACACAGTGCACCACAGCTGTCTTCCCTTCTGAATTCTCACTCTCCTGTTCTGGGTTAGCCCTCACCATCTCTGTACTGGATCCTTGCAGTATCTGGTTCTCTGATTTAGGCCTCCAAGGTATGAATGTGTGTATGTCATCCAGGATGGGATCCGAGTGCACACTGTCAGTCAGGTTTAGCTCTGGGTGTGTCCTAAGATGCCACCCTTTTAACAAGAAGGGTGAAGTTGATGTCCTGTGGACCTCATGACAGTGGAAGACACCTGTCAGTGTCCCCAGAATCCAGTCTTACTCCTTTGACCCAGTCCACTGATTTCTCCTGCAGTAATCTTTCTAAGACATCTGTAAGACCATAATGCCTCCGGATTTAGTTATTTTTCACATTTTTGTAAAAAAAACAAAAACAAACAAGCAAAAAAAAAACCAGGCAAAAGCAATGTAAGGGGTTTATTTTGACTCACAGTTTGGGGGGGGGTACCATCCATCATGGGAGGAAGGCATAGCAGCAGCAATGTGAGGTCACATGGTCCACAGTCAGGAATCAGAGAAAGATGGAAGGTGGTGCTTGGCCCACTTTCTCCTTTTAGTTCAGCCCGGGACCCCAACTCATTGGGAGGTACCACCCATCATTAGTTAAGTCCTCCTTCCCCAGTGAAATGTTTCTGGAATCATCCCCAGATACTCAGAGGTGTTTCCATGACAATGCTAAGTCTAGTTAAATCAACATTGAAGGTTAATTGCCATACCTCCTTCCACCTCAAAATTTTCAGTTGTAGGCAAATTCAACATCAGGGTTATTTTTAATTTTAATTTATTTTATTTTGTGTATTTACAAATGTGTGTGTGCGCACATGTGTGTGTGTGTGTGTGTGTGCATGTGTTCGTGTATGTGCACATGTGTGAATGTGTTTGCTGCAGCATGTGTGTGAAGGTCAGAGAATGACTTGTTGGTTCTCTCCTTCCGCTACGTAGATACTCAGAATTGAACTCAAGTTGCCAGGCTTGATGGCAAGTCTTTACCCACTGAGTCATCTCACTGTCACAATATCAGAGTTTATTCTGGCTTCAGACCTCACTACCTTTACCAAATATGATGCTCAGAACAATTGAATAAAAGTACCCGGATATGCTGCCTGGCTCTGGTGGTTTTTTTTTTTAAATAATTTATACTTGCATCTAACATTCAGCAGAGGTTAAGGGTCCCTGGCTATGAGGTCCTCCTAATATAAAAACATAAACTCCTCATATTATTGAACCTTTGTGAAAAGGCCAGACAGAGACTCTTAGTTCTGTGTGAACACCGTAACCCTTGTGCATCTGGTGGTCCACCCACAGCCATCTGGTCTACCCATGACTCTTACCCAGATCCTCAGCCTGGGTGGAGGAAGGCGGTGCTGTGAAGCCGAGGAAGCCCACTCAATCATTTCAGGAATGTATTTGGCATTGCTTTGCGTGTCCTCTCTACTTGGTCCCTGCCCCACCCCCAGGCCTTGATGCACTCAGGATGGGGAAACTGTTGGCATTTCCAGCCATGTGTTTGGATACCTGAGCACAGCAGTGGAGGGGATGTGACAGTGCCTTATCCATCACCACATCATGGCTGCTGTCACAGCTCACGCTCCCTGATTTACAGCGCAGCAAGCAATGCTTCCACAAGGAGACTCAGTGTCTTCAAATGTCAGACGTGCCAGTTGTTGCTGTCAGCTTTTATGGCCTGTGATATCTATCAGAGGGAAATAATTAAGTCTCCCCTCCCCGAACCCGGGATCTTCCGTGGAGCTTGTGAGGGGTGATGATAAAAATGCATGCAAGCAAGGCGTCTTGTACACCCTGGGCTGGGAGCCCACAGCACAGCCTCTGTCTATGGGATGCCAAGGGCCCTTTATATACATGATCTGTTTGAATGTCAAATGCAGCACCTGGAGTGTTCATTTTACCCGTGACAAAGCTGAGACTCAGAGGTGGTGAAAACGATACCATGCCAGTTCCATGACCTTGAGGAAGGGAGGCCGTTTCTGGCAGCCACTGCAGTGCGGGGTGCAGAAACACTTGTTTAATGTACATATGAGCAGATGAGAAATGAATGAATGAATGTCTCGCTCCTGCTCTGAATGACACGGCCTCAGGGATCAGCACCTTGGACAGATGCCCCCTTAAAATCAGTTCTTGAAATTATCATACTGGACAAGAAATTACATCACTCTGGCCTTTCCCATGGGCCCTGGCCCTGGAAGCCCCCTTCTCCTAGGTAAGTGAATCTATAGGAACTGAGACCAACTGTTCTCTCAGGCTGAGGGGAAGCTGTACCTGAAAAAGAGTTGACAGAAAGTTGACAATGAGGGCTGGAGGGCCAGAGGTTGAATGAGGTTACTGCTCCTGAAGAGGACCCAGGTTCAGTTCCCAGCATTTGTTTCGAGTTACTCACAACTGTAACTCAAAGGAGATCTATTGCTCTCTGGCCTCCATGGGCATCTGCATACACATGGAAGACATACAGTCACATAGGGATATCTATCTGTCTGTCTATCTATCTATCTATCTATCTGGAATATGTATATATATATATATATTCACATAAATAAAAATAAATCTAAAGGGCATAAAACAAAGTTGACTGAGGAGGTCCCTGCTGGTGTCACGGCAGATACAGAAATGACCTTCAAAAAGGTGAGAATGAACTTGGTTCAGCCTGACTTAGCTAGCAGACTGGATCAAATTTCTGGAGAGTCTGATGCTAAGCAGTTTATTGCCAGTAATTGTATGGTCCACATGCATGATGGAATTTTATTCACCCTCTCCCCTTTCAAGGGTGAGACAATGGGTGTTTGGATCATGGGTTGGGTCTTCATTTCTTTCACTTCAGGTACTGGGGCAAATTAAAGTTAAACCAGAGCCTAGGGGGCACAAGTCCACTGGTGTTTACATTCAGCCAAATCCCCCCACTGCTGTGGGCCTTTAGGGTCTTCATTCACAGAGTGGGAGAGCGAAGTGATGTGGCTGCTGAACCCTCTGCTTCCGGTCAACCTTGGATGCGGTAACACACACCAAGGCTCCGGCGGAAAAGCCTTGCAGGGTTGCGTTGCTGCAACCCTGGTCTGTCTTCATGGGGCTGTTTCTGTCAAGGGCCTGGCGGCAGGGTAAAGAAGTCAGGACTGACGTTGGATTCCCTTGGTAACTCTCTGGCTGCCCCTGCTTCCGGTTCTGGCAGCATCCTCTTGCAAGGAAGATTTCCTTTGACAATTTCATACTTGCTATTCATCCCCATGCGACTGGGTGTCTCATTCCCTCAACACTGTCTTCTCTCCTTTCAGTCACTGGCTTCCTCCCATGGCCCTACACTCTTCTGCCTCTGCCTTTGCCTGGGCTGGTGTGCTGGCTTGGCTCCTCAGCTCCACCTAGTGGAGACCACGCCCTGCCCACGGAATGCTGGGCAGCATAGCTGCTCTTCCTGCGTTCACTCACATGTGTGTTCACTCTTTTGAGTGCCTGCTGCAGGCCTGGCATGCACTGCAACTTCCGGATGTCATCTGACTAATCCTTCCAACAGGCCTGGGGGGCAGGTGTGAGCAAACTGAAGCGCACGGAGATCAGCGTCACCAATAGAGCCCTGTCCCCTATCTACCAGATCCCAGGATCTTCCAGGATGGAGGCTACTGTGTTGAATTCCTGCACCCAGCACCCATTCAACAAACTTCCTATCATCTACCACACTTGGACCCTAGGACGGATGGACTTTGCATTCTGGGGGTGTAGGGAGGCCCACACTCTTGTAGGGTGCCTGGCTCAAACTCAGGTTTTGGCTTAATGATGCTTCAGGAGGCCTTGCCAAGTGGCATGGTGGTTAATATTAAGGGAAGGACTTAGTCCAATGTGAAGACCGACCTGAGGACCGTTGGAATGGCTGCACCGTAACGAGGCAGCTTGATGATGACAGATGGAAGCTCTGAGCCTGGGTGGTGGGTCAGATAGGTGGGGAACGGAGGGGAAAACTCAGTGCCAGACCGAGAGAACCAGGCCGAAGTGCAGGAAGCTAAGCCTCAATACTCCAGATTGTCCCAGGGCTGCTCCTGTGTCCAGATTCAGACTTCGAATTCTGCCTGCCATAGAAATCGGGCCAAGACTGCATACATGGGTAGCCTGAGCCAGTCTCCTGTCACCTCCACTTAGGGGCTGGCCTCCTTCACAGAGGAAAGCCCTCGAAGGCAGACAGTTTGGAGAGGTGGACATGGGGCCATGGCTCCTTCCTCCAGGCCTGATCTCATTGTGCATCTGAGGGAAGAGCTGTGGCCTGACTGGTTTCCTTATGAAGCTTCAGGTGAGGGATCTAGGAGCTTCCACTGCTCCCTGCCCTACTTAAGCAGAAACCCTGTGGTCTGGCTGAACGTAATGCTTGCGTGTTCTGGTATGCGCTGGGTGTGGCCCTGGACACTGGCACAAGGGGAGGATGAGCCAAACAGGGCCAGGACTAGAGAGGGAGTTAGAGCCCATGCAGCCTGATCTCTTCCCAGTCATCTGCTGTCACTGAGGTCTAAGTGGGTACAGCCCTGACCCCAGACAGGGGTAATGAGTCCTATAGTGTTTGATGAAGCCTTTGCAGAGGAGGGAGGTCTGAACAGGGCTGGGAATGAGTGGATTTCTGTTAGGCTAAGAAAAGAAAACTAAGGGTATTTGTTGATGCCTGTGTATGCATGCATGTATACAATGCCTGTGTGTGTGCGCGCATACATGTATACATATGTGTGTATAAGCTGGAGAAAAATCTTTGGTAACATCAAACATCATGAGGAACACCATCCACCTCTTTTGAGACAGGATCTCTCGTTGGCCTAGAATTCACCAAGCAGACTCAGCTGAGCAAGCGGTGAGCCCGAAGGGTCCTCTTGTCTCTGACTCTCCAGCACTCTATACAAGTGCTCGCCGCCACAGCAGATATTGACATGGCTGCTGGGGTATAAACCCAGGTCCTCGTGCTTGTATGGCAATTGCTTTCCCCGGCAGAGCCACCTTCCCAGTCCAGGACTGAGGTCATTTCACAAAGAACCGTGAACTTTATTCTAAAGTCATCAAAAACAGTCTGGTTGGTGGTGGCCCTCACAAAGCCAATGACCCAAAGCTCCCTCACTGCCTCAAGCCTTCTCTCTATCTGGGTTTCCTGTTCCGGGAACTGCCACTGCCCCTCACAGTGGTCATCCAGTTCCCTTTGATCTCTTTGCATACATCTCATGACAGCCTCCTGACCCCCCAGGCTGACCCTGATGACCTCCAGATTTCTGCATCTCACCATGTACATCACCTACTCAGGTCACCAGGTCACCTCTCCATCCCACCCAGAGTTGCTGGGCACCCAGGACTCACTCCTATCCTCTGTTTTATCATTAGTGTTCAGTTTCTCATGCTTGTGTGCCTCCCGCCCCCAGCCTCAAGCATAACATCGGCCATGTGATAGATGCTTGGGGAATCTATTGACCATAGATATGACATAGCTATGAGATACTTCTGATGTGTCTGTTTATATAAGTCCACTCCATGCTGGCTTGCAAGATGTATCGAGGGGACTCGGGTTAGGGCTTCATGTCTAAAGTGTGGAGGGTTTATCCAATTGATCTGACATCCAGGAAGGGCAGTATCTCATTGGCTATGACAGTGGGCTTTTTTTTTTCTGGTGGAGTGCTGTTGGGCAAGAGTGTTCTGAAAGCAGCCACTAAAAAATTACACCTTCACGAATTCCATTCCAGGTGTCTTAGTCCATTCCCTGTGCAAGGGTGGGTAATTCACTAATTCACAGCAGACATTTGCTTCGTTTCTAGTTCTGGAAGCTGGAAACCCCCACGTCAGGTGTTCTTGTTTCTGTCTCCCCCCTGCACACAAGGCTCCCTCCTGCACACAAATGAAAGTTTAATTCCACCAAAATTTACCTTGGAAAAGCAAATGTCTTTCTGGGCACTGACGGAGAGTGGTGAGGGGCCACAGGCAGGAGAGCAGGTACAAGTCCATGAGATCCCCAGAGCATTTGCTGCTTGCAGAAGAGCTATGAGCTCCTGCTGAGAACAGGCCCTGACACAGCTGATCTGCCGGCAGTAACACCTACTGCAGCTCCTGTTCACATCCCAGAGAGGGCCGAGAGTCTCAGGAGGAGCCGGGTTTGCAGTTTGTGACACTCAGCATTTACTCCAATTTGTTTGGCAAGAGTTTAGTGGTGTCTTGCTTAGGAAGCAGGCTACCCGAATGTCTCCCTAAGAGGTCCCAAGAAGTAGTGTGGTGCATATCTGTCAAGGGAGAGAAAAGAACTGTACATACACATTCGGGCTTGGGCAGAGCTGACACTAACTGTACCTGGATCTCAGTGAAAGAACTAGATTCTGGTCCCACGGCTCACTGACAGGGGAACCATGAGGAAGCAGGCCACCCCACTGCCACCAAGTTATGAAACAGGGTTAGGAACTCCTCTGAATTTACCAAGAGAGTTGGTTAAGTGAAAAAGCAAGGTGCTAGGCCCATGGGAAGTCCTGAACATCAAGAAGTTAGCCCAGGAAGCAACCGCAAGCAGTGGTGACTGATGTCTGGAGGAGGGATGGGGACTCTGGGACACACACTGTACTGAGGGGTGATTGTGTGGAGAGAAAGAACACGGGTCAAGAGTGGAGCAAGGAGAGTTCCACTCAGGCTTCTCATCCCACAGGGAGCTCAGCACCAGAGCTGGGCCCACAGGACATGAAGACAGGGCTGACACGCCTGTTGGTTTGTTCTTGGCTCAAGGCTGTCCCCTCCTGGGTACTGGGACTGGGTACAATCTTCCCTATGAGGTGGCTTCCCATAGCAGGGGTGGGGGCTTCTGCAGAGAAGAGGGCAATATAAGCGATGGCTGGTGTTGAAGAACGGGAGTACCAAACATGGCGGGAGATGGCTGGGTGAGGCTCACAGCTTTCCCTGTACCCCAACCCGCTTCTACTCCAGAGGAGAAACTGAGATTTGAGCAACAATTTCCTGAAAGGAAATGGGGTCACTCAGATTCTGAGCTTAGCACCCCTCTTTTTCCTCCCTCCCTCCCTCCATCCCTTCTTTTCTTCCTTCCTTTTTTTCTTAAAAAGTGCTTTGTTTTCAACACGTCCTCCATTTTAATTTACAGGCCCTCAAATCCAAGGGGTTCCCCTGCTGATCTTTTTGGTTTTGTTTTTACACAGCAGAGTCAATAACTGAATGCAAGACAGCTCTTTAAAGTCCATGCCACACTTTCTTTTTGTTTTGTTCCGAGAAAGTAGTCCTGGCTGCATCTGTCTTATGCACAGTAACAAATCACCTGCCTGCCTTCCTACTTGTGCCTGGGGGTGGCTTTATATGAAAGGGGCTGTTTTAAAAAGCAAACAGACAGCGCTATCCACGCCACTATGCTGCTCTGGTGGGTGAAAGGCATTCTGGCAGGAGCATGGATACCGAAATCATTGAACTTAGATTGACAAGGGGATCACAGAGGTCATCTAGTGATCAAGGGTGCAGGGCCATGCATGCTTCTTTTTTTACCCTTCCTATTCCTCTTTTCTTCCTCTCTCTCTTCCTTCCCTATCTCTCCTCATCTCCTCCCTCCCCATTCTCGTATATATATATATGTATATATACACACACATACATATACACACGCACACATATGTATACACACATGCACACATATACACACATGCACACATATGTATACACATGCATGCATGTACGTACACACACACACACACACATCTAAAGATGGAGTCCTGCTATGTAGCCCAGACTGGCCTGAAGCTCCAGATCCTTCTCTCACCTCCTAAGTGTGGGGATTAACACCAGCGTGCACCCCCACACCCTAAAGCCAGCTCAAGACACTTTCCTACAGTCTTCCTTTGGTAGGCTGTGGCTGTAAGCCTTGGGGTTGAAGTGGCCAATTCTACCCCACGTATGTGTCTGATATAGATTAGACGCACAGAGCAGCAGAGAGCGAAATGACACCGTGGGATTTCCTGTGATGTCACTGAGCCGCATATACTTCTGATGAGTGTGAGGGAATCGAAGCTGCCATAGAAGTGACATTATTCACACCACAGAAAAGAAGCTTATCATTTTAATTAGCGGGTGTGTCAAATGTAGAGTTCCCAGGGGATACTTAGAAAGATAGAAACAACTCCTGGATATCTGCTTCTTTTCTTTTCTTCCCTCCCTCCTTTTCCACCTTCCCCCTTCCTCTCCACCTTCCCCCTCTCTCTCCACCTTCCCTTCTCCTTCCCTCCCTCTCCACCTTCCCTCCTCCTTCCCACCCTCTCCATTTTTCTTCCCCTTCCCTTCCTCTCTACCTCCCTCCCTTCTTCTCCTTCCCCTTTCCACCTTCCATCAATTCCACTCTACCTTCCCTCCTTCCCTCCCTCCCTCTTTTATTTCTTTCTCTCTTTGCTGCCCTCCTCTCTCCCACCTCTTTTTTTTTTTGTTTGTTTGTTTTTTTTTTTTTTTTTTTGGTTTTTCGAGACTGGGTTTCTCTGTGGTTTTGGAGCCTGTCCTGGAACTAGCTCTTGTAGACCAAGCTGGTCTCGAACTCACAGAGATCCGTCTGCCTCTGCCTCCCAAGTGCTGGGATTAAAGTCGTGCGCCACCACCGCTCTCCCACCTCTTTTGCTTTCCTAGTAGGGTATCATTCTGTAGCTCAGGGTGGCCTTAGGTTCATGGTGGTGGAGATTGCTTTAGACTCTGAGTTCTGTCTCGTGTCAGTCTTCCCACTCTCCTGGAAGTCTGAGGGTGTGAGTTGGCTCCCCATAAACAGTTTCAGATTACAGATGGAAAACTGAGCCGAAGACTTGGCAGTGACTGTCCCCAAAGCCATCATGTGGACAAGATTCAGACTTAACACACAAGGCCAGACAGCTCCTTGGGACTTGATATATTCCACATCAAAAGTGAAAATCAGGAGCTGGCGAGGTGGCTCGGTGGGCAAAGGTGCTTGTCACCAAGTCTGATTATCTGAGTTAAATTCCTGGAACTCACATGGTAGAAGGAGAATACTGACTCCTGATAGACATTCTTTGACCCCCCTCAAACACAGCATAGCACACACATGCCTGCACTCATGTATAAATGCTCACATACTATCATAGTACACATAATAATAAATGCAAATTTAAAATGTTTAAACAGTGAGAGACAGTGAAAATACAAGCTGCAACTGTGACGTTCTCCAAAATGCCACTAAGAATATAAGGACATTTGGAATGAGGAGACCTACGGTGTTTCTCCACAGTTCCTGTGAAGGTGATCCCCCATGGTCCTGCAAGCCCATCTCTATTTGAAGAGCAATCTGCTGCCTGCTACTGATATCATACCAAACAATTTAGGTGGCAGAGGAAATATAATTGCAGACTTAAATATATGTATATATTTGAAGAAGACCCCTAGCACACAGCACATTGGACTGCATTCCTTTGTCATATTTATAGGACGGTGGCTTTCTTGGCAGGAACGTAAATGGTTTTATGATCTCCAAGACTCAAACCATCAGGGGAGGGTGGTAGTGTGAAGGCCCTCGCCTCTCTAAGGGGTTGGAGTCATTATTTCACCAACTTCTCCCATGTTTATTACCATCTTGTCACAAGTCACCCTCCCAAGGTTCTGCTCTTAAAAGGAGAGTCACCTTATAGGGTCAAGACTACTGAGAGGAGGTGGGGGTCATTTGGGGGGTGTGGCTGACTCTGCAGTTCCAGGATAAGGTGTCTTCAGCGTCATCTGATGTCATCCAAGATGGAAGTGTATAGAGAGGAAATCTAAACTGATATCCCAGTTGTTCACATGAATGCTCTCACCGAGGTGTGCCTCAGTCTGTGGTCCCACAGTCAAGAACGGAGCCAGATCTGACATGGAACTGTGGGCTTTGATTATGCAGTATCCTGTTGCTTTGCCAACTGAACAAAGATGCTGTGGGTACCAGGCATAGCCACATATCCCTTCTTTCAACATGTACTTGGCTTGCCTCTTACAAGGGAGGCTCTGTCCTCAGCACTGGGAGCAAGTGACAAAAGAGATAAGGCTCTGCTTTCCTGGGCTTCTGTCTTGGGGAGGGAGATGAACTGATACAGTAACGAACAGGCAAGAAAGCAAATAATGCCCGTGTTACAGACGACAAGAAAAAGCAAGCCACATGGTTCTGATGTTTGCATCCCTCTGAGATCTAACTTCATTCCCAATTCAACAACATGGAAGGAGTTAGCCGTTTCGAAAGTGATTAGGGCATGAGGATTTCACCATCAGGGAGGCGCTTAGCACCTCTTTAATGGACTTGATGGGATGAACTCATCCTCCTGTCTAGGGGAGAGCAGGGCATTGGTCCCTCTGGAGGGACATCATTTGAGACACCACTTGGAAGTGGAAACTGAACCCTCTTTGGACACCACAGGCGCAAATGCCTTGATCTTGGCCTCCCACCTTTTGGAACTGAGGAATAAATCTTTGTACTTTATAAATTACCCAGTGTCAGGTATTTGGTTAGAGTAAAGGGAGTGGACTAAAGCCACCAGACACAATTCTGCTGTTCTAATAGGACGGATGCCACAAAAGATTGATTTAGAAGTGGGCGGATATGCATCCTTTTTCTTGTTGCTTCTATGTTATGTTTTTTTCCCCAAGGAAATAAGAGGTGAGACCCACGTTTATGTCATAAACATGCACATTAGCAGAATGGGGTAGCACATGCCTGCAATCCTAGCATGAGGCAGGTGGATGCAAGAGGACCTCTGTCGGAGCCCTCCTGAGGGAGATCCCAGAGATGCCCGAGTGGTGCATTATCAAGCATGGCTCCTGCATAAGCCCCATCTCAGATATATAAAACTTCAGTCATCGACCAGGTCAGCCTGCTGCCAGACAATCACCCAACATGACTAACTGGAATTCTTTGTCCAGTCCATTAAACCTGACCTAACAGATGCCCTGCTCTAAGAAGTGGAGGCAGCACTATCCATCCACTCATGGGAGCAATTTTGTTCAAGATTGAGTCAGTTAAGCTGGGGCATGATGGTGTGGGCCCTGTCCCTCAGCTGAGGGACTTCAGCACAAAGGGTTGAGCTTCTGGTGTTAACCCAGGCACTTTGTGGGGGGAAGGGCAAAGCCATCACTGTGTACAAAGACAATCTGTATACATTTGCCACAGCCCACATCCACGGAGCCCTCTCTAGAGAGAGGAGACTCCTCGCCTCAGCTACAATGGAAATAGGAAGCAAAGAAGAAATTCTGATGCTTCTGGAGACTATGTGACTGCCAAGAGAGGTAGGTATTGTTCACCACAGGGTTCTGTCGCAAAGAGTACCAGAAAGAGAATTCCCAGAAGAGACCCGAGGGAACAGGGCAAGGCGTGGAGGCCCAGAAGGCAGCCCTAGAACCAATAGACCCTCTCCAGATACCCTCCCTGAACCTGAATTACTCCAGCATCCAACCTGTACACAGGAAGATGCCAACTGGATGAGAAAGGGAAGACGCCAGACAGGAGGCAAATGGGTTGTGGTTCTTGCCAGACAGGAGACACACAGTCCCTGCAGCTACTGGACCGGTCACCAAACTCCACCAGGCCACCCATCTGGGGGTAACAAAAACTGCTAGGCTGTTCAGCTCCAGATACCACATTTCTCAAGTAGTCAATTGTGTCAAGGACACTATGTCCTAAGGGTCACCTGTGTACAAAAGGAACCCAACAGAGAGGGGGAAAGCCCTGTAAAATATCTGTGCCTGAGGAATCATCTCTGGAAAACAGGGATGTGGATTTACAGAGATCAAACCCGTGGTTCTTGGATACAATTATTTGTTAGTGTTCATAGATACCTCTCTGGATGGGTGGAAACCCGTTCCACCTGAATGGAGACAGCTTCAATAGTCACCAAGAAAGTCTTCCAAGAGTTAATTCCTAGGTTTGGTGTGCCCCTCTTCCTGGGCTCAAGCAATAGCCTGGCCTTCATGGCCAAAGTTTCCCTAAAGCTAACAAAGCTTCTAAATGTTTGTTGGAAACTACATCGTATCTACAGGAGACCACAAAGCTTAGGACAGGTAAAACGGGTGAGTAGAAAGGGAACTTTAACATATCCTTGAGACCGGTGAAAACTGGACCAACCTCCTATCCTTTGCTCTCTTAAGGGCCTGGTGCATCCATTTGAAAAGGTCCATTAAGCTAAAATGACCAGCCATCCCCTCCTATAGCCCTTACAGGCCCTGCCACGGGCCCAGAGGGCTATTTATCAGAGAGTTCAAGAGGCTGCACCCTTGCCCATGTCTGAGCCTGCCCACAAGTTTGTGCCTGGGGACCTTGTGTGGGTAGAGAGGATCTGAACCCAGAACTTAGAGTCAGCATCGAAAGGCCCATTCCCTGTGGTCCTCAGCACCAAGGGAAGGGTGCTTGTTTAATGTCACCAACCTCCCCTGAGAGAGTTCCCCCCATGCAGATTCCTCTAGCTGCACACAGCAGGTGAATTCCAGGAGTGGCGGGCAAGTGTATTTCCAGACCCCAGAGACTACCTGGCACACATGACATCGTTTGCTGATGTGAGATCTGCAAGAAAGGCAAACGCACACAGATAAGGAATAGTTTGGCGGGTTCTTTAAGGCTGCGTGGGCTTTGGTAGGAAAAGCTGTGACTGAAGGAGAAATGTTTTAATGTGATGGTGGTGATGATTGTGTAAGTCTGAGTGTAGGGAAACAGTTGTGCACTTACACGGCATGTGGTGTGCATCTCAGTGCTGGACTAGCAGAGGGAGACAGGAGCCTGGATCCTGGCCTTCGTCATTGCGGGCTACCAAAGCAACATAGCACGGGCAGGATGGATCAAACAGCGGAAGTTGCTTTCTCAGAGACCTCAAGGCCTGCAAGGTCAAGACCAAGGTGCTGGTCAGGCCCTGGGAAGGGCTCTCTGTCTGACTCACTCAGCTTCTCTTTGTCCTCACATGGCCTTTAACCTCTGTTCATGGAGAAGGGATATTTCTTTGTTATCTTTTCCCATAACCATCCCTGTGAGAACAGGGCCTCATCCTTGTAACCCCATCTAACACCTAATACTTACTAAACCCTGTGTCCAATACTGTCATTTATATGGAAAAAGAATATAATCTGTATGTCTCTGGGAGAGCAGTCTGACAGACCAAGGCCAGAGGGGATGGGCTGGGGTGTTTAAGGCACATTGAACTTGAGGCTACCGTTCTAAGTCAAAAACCCACAGCAGGTGAGGCTATGCACTAGATTGTATCCCCACATTTTATGTGACCGTATTTAGAGTTTTTTTTGTTGTTGTTGTTTTCTGGTTTTTTTTTTTTTGAGACTAGGTTTCTTTGTGTAGCCCTAACTGTTCTGGAACTCAATCTTTAGGTTAGGCTGGCCTCGAACTCGCAGAGATCCTCCTGCCTCTGCCTCCGAGTGTTGGGATAAAGATGTGATTCAGTTAAGATGAGGACATATTGGGAGGATCCCAATCTATACTCCCTGGTATTCTATTAATAAGAAGTTTAGACACTTAGACAAATGCCAGGTACTCCTGGCTACAAAACAAAGAGCATATGAGGTCATGGTGACGAAGTGGCCAAGGAGACCGGCCTCAGGAGCTACCTGCCAATGCCTTGACCTTGGACCTCCAGCCTCCAGCAATGTAAGGAAACACACACACACACACACACACACTATTCTGTCATGACAGCCCTAGAATAAAGATTGTAAGGGGGAAGGAATGTTTCATCTGACCAGAGTGGATAAGCATTTCCCTCAATGGCTTTCAAAGCTTGGTTCTTTGGGGACAGACGATAAAAAGCAGCATTGACTCTGGGATTCAAAAGATTTGCAGTGATCATGTTTGCTGAGGGTCCCAGGGCCCAGCAAAGCCTTTGAGATGGAGGTGTGTGTGTGTGTGTGTGTGTGTGTGTGTGTGTGTGTATGCATTTAGGGAGCAGAGCTATGGAAACAAAGTGTGGAGGGGTGTAAACACAGGCTGGGCTCAGGAGCAGCATCAGATGAACGACAAGATGAAGCTGAGAGGCAAGCTGGGCCACAGTGTAGAAAGGGCTCCAGGGTATCACTCTGCTTTTCAGGGACGGTGAAGATTGGGGGTGTGGGAAGAGACCCTGTTTGTCACCCTGACGTTCTCTGGAGGAGAGGATGTGCCAATTAGAGGTCATCTTGGAAGTCCTGGGGAGACCAACACCTGCTTTTAAGATACAGATAAGTAGTTATCTCTGGAACAATTGGGAATATCCACAAAGAAGGAGCCTCCCATCCTCGAAGGGCTGTGGGATATGGAGGAGGTTAGGTCTGTGCCAAAAGTCTTGTTTGGGGAAGGATTGATGGACGGATGGGTGGGTGGAGGGATGGGTGGGTGGGTGGATGGACAGATGGATGAATGGATGATGGATGGATGGACAGATGGATGGACAGATGGATGGATGGACGGATGGATGAATGAATGGAAAGATGGACAGACGGACGGATGGATGGACAGACGGACGAATGGATGAATGAAATGCATGAACAAGCAGGAAGAATTGGTAACTACTGAGCAGCTTTTAGATCTCAGACTCTAACAGTCTGGCATGCGGGCTCAAGAACCTCCCACCAAAGCACACAAAGACAGCACTGTTCCCCCTACTATGCAGATATTAAACAGGTACAGGGAGGAGTAATCACATGCCCACAAGCAAACAGCTAGTTGCCAGGCGGAGCTTTGGATCCATCCCCTCTGCAGCATTTCTCGATGGGACAGATTGCCTGTGCAAAAGGACCATCTGTCCAGTGCTGGATGACCACATCCCATCCACCCCTCTGGCATCTGGAGTCATTGCTCACCCAATCAGAGGAGCTTGGATGCATACCATTCTGGACTCCCTGTGTTCCGAGGAGCTGCAAGACCGATCATCAGAGACGGAGTGAGGTTCCTTGCTCCCATGGGTACCTCAGTGGGCTTGGGGGCTAGAAAGAAGTGAGTGGGTCAGGTGTGAAGTTTCTGGACTCCACTAGATAAGTCATTTCTGTTACAACTGTTGAGTTAAGGGCAAGTCTTTTCAGCTAGAGCTTTTCCAAGAGGAGATGGACAATGAAGTTGGTGTGCCCTTCAGCCCGTAGCCCTTCATGTTCATCGTCAGCTGCAGAACATCTAGAAATTGAAGGTGTCATCTATTCATTAAAGACCTACGAAGCTCAGGGACTCTGCACACATTAATGTGTAGTCTAATAGAATATGGGGGCACCTAGTCAGCTGCTGAGGTCCTCTTAGCAAAAATATGACCCCCATGTTGTCCTTAATCCTGCTGAGTGGACAGACGGGTCATCTGCCTGGTGCAGTCCTACCGCTGCTTGCAGTGGGGATGCTGCATGCTGTCTTTGTGCCCGTCACAGGACAGGACATCTGAGTTCCTCATGCAGTCCCTGTCCCTGCCAGACCCTCCCTGTGGTTTCTTCTTTTCCAGCCATTTCCAGCCATTTCTCCTTAGGCTTTTCGACTGTAAGTTCGGCACAAACCCAAGTCGACCCGATTTTTGATTGTTCTTCTCTCTGTTCTTGGGGATTCTGCTTCACTAGTGCTGGTCTGAGGAATTTCTCCTCCAGAAGCAGGTTTCTGCATGCACCCTGAGCCGGGTCACCCTCCCTAGGAGCCCTTCTGTACTGCATTGGTGGTTCATTGAAGACAGACTCCAGGGAGTTGATAAACACGCCACCGCGCACAGGAAGGCCTCTGAGCTTAGTTATCTCATCCCCTGCCCATCCAGATCACAACCTCAGAGTTCTTGTGAACCTGGAGTCTAGGGGCCTCCCCTCCGCTTGCCTGTCACTCACTGGGAAAGGCTCTGGGAGCCTGGAGCAAGGAGAACACAAAAGGTTACTGCAGAAGTTGAGAGCAAATGTGGCTTGCTGAAAAGAATGAAAGACTAGAAAACGGAAGTGGGGAGGGGGCTGAGTGGTGACAGAGGATTGATATCCTGAGAACATCCTGTGCCTTTGACACTTGACACCACAGGCAGGGCCATCTTTCTATGTCTTAACTCTGACATAGAGTTCAGACATTCTTTGCTTAGAACCCTTCCATATAGAAACTCAGACCTTCCTAGGACACTGAAGGCTCCCAGGTCCCACCCTGCCTGGTTTTGTACTTACTTTCCTCCATCACATCTTGCCCAATGCTTGTAGCTCCCCGAAAGGCATCAGGGAACCTTTAAGACTCAGCCATGCTGATCCCTTTGGCTACGATGCCCCTCCACATCTGCAGCTTCCAGATAGCTTCTGCTTGTTCTTTTAAAGATCTTATCTGGACACGTCCTTCCCTGTCTCCCAGGAAGAGACGGACATCCATTCTAGGGGTTTGCAGACACCATGTCACAACATCTGATGTTAGAATCTTCTGTCACAGGGCAGTCAGTCATATTGTCTCCCTTGAAGGGCAGTGGACCTCTTCCAGTCTGGACCAGCATCTCAGCATGGTGCTCAGCATGCGGCTACCACTCTGAAAATGCCTGCCGTGTGAAACACGTCTGAGCCAATGTGCAGAGAGGTTGATGGGATTCCAGGTTCTTTCCAAAAACCATGTCAGCAAGCTCCAGATTGTAAGTTGCCTTTTGGCATCCAGGTAAGCAGCTGGAGGACTCCAGGGCATTTGAAATAAGAGTCGTGCGAGGGTTTTAGCAGCTGCGAACACAGAGGGACCCACATCCCTAGTCCAGGAACTAGAACAATCATCGTAAGTTCTGAATTCTGAGCTGTTCACGCCTGAGCAGTTCAGAAGGCAGAGTGCCGTGAGCTAACGTGGGGGGGGGGTATTTATTCTGCTAAGTTCAAGCCATCATTAATAATGCAATGGCTTTCAAGCGGGTTGGCTTAGCCTTCCTCATCTGTGAAAACCAGGTTGCCTGATTCCCCCAGCATACAGATATACAATACTTACTACTCATTCAATTCATTCATTCATTTGTTCATCCAACAGATAACCTGTTAAGCACCAGCTTTTAGAATTGCTCTACTGCTAGTATCTTATAACTCAGAGAGGAAGACAGCAGGTGAACTGTCTCCTGAGAGGAGTGTTATAGAGAACTTAGTACGTTGTCTCCTTACCCATCATGGGTTCTGAGAAAGCCCAGACTGGAGAAATGGGAAGAAGGAAAGAGTAGATGTGTCAGGCGCTAATGGTGAAAGCAGGGTTTCCGATGAGGGCGAACATAATCGAGACCCTCACCCTCATAGCTCTGTAGACGGATGGGATTTCCCCTCACGTCCTGTGAGGCTTTGGAAGACAGGGATATGGGCACCCATCTTCCCATGTGGGAAGGGCTCCTCCATGAGAGCTTTGTGGTTAAAATCATGGTTCCACTGGGAAGGAGGGAGCTGGACACTGAGTGGATGGGTGTTCAAGAGCTGTGACTGTACAAAGTTTTCTTTTAACCTCCTTGATTCCCGTTTCCTCTCTCATAAACCAAAGAGTTCCATCCTACAAAATCTAGTTTTAAGAACTGATCTAACCATAGATTAATGTCTCTCTCAACTCTCCCCAGAAAAGCTCATATTTGCAGGGCACAGCGATGAACAGAGATCCCCAGTGGCTTCAGGTGTGGAGGATCAGTGACTACAGAACGCTCGGCCCTAAAGGGACATTTGCATCACACCTCTGTCACCAAGGCTCAGGGATCCTAGCAGAAGAGGGGCAGAGAGTGTCAGGGCCAGAGGCAATGGCTGATTGCAAGAAAACAGTGTCTCTTGGACACCGCGGGGCAGCTACACACAGAAATTCACAGAAGTGTGGGAACATGTGTGAGACCTGAGCAAGCACAAGCCACAACAAATGCTGGCGTGGAGAGGAGGGATGGGTACAGAGCCCACCCCTAGCCAAGAAGCTGTTGACAATTGATATTTGTTGGGAGGAATAGAGTTTGTTTTCTTTAAGAGTGTTTCCCCTATAAGTCAGCCACGTTCCAGTGGAAGGTCATACATCCAACAATGCAGAGTCAGCACAAATTGGGCTACACACACACACACACACACACACACACAATGTTGGCTGGTAGGAAAGGGTTGTGACTCTGGGAGGAATTGGGGGAGTGGTGACTATAATTAAAACATAAAATTAAAATTCTCAAGGAACTTACAGAATTTTTCAAAAGAAAATGTCAAACAAATAAAAATAATGAGATTAATACATAAAAAGTGCATTGTTCTGAGCCTGTGTCAGAACAATGTCAAAGTATGATCAGCTAGTCAATTATGCTTTATCATGTAAAGTGCTGTGGATCCCTGAGCAGTTACAGTATCACTTGATGGGAAACTGAGGCTCAGAGACATTGAGTAAGTTCTACGGTCTGACCAGCTGACGTTTGACACCCTGAGCCCAAGATTCCTAGTACTGTGGACTTCAGCTCCACCTCCTTGCAAGAGCCTTGGGAGAATAGGAAGTTCTCTGAGGGTAGGAGAGGACCTCTGAAGGAGATAGGCAACCCCAAGAGGCAGCGTACAAGCAGTTGTCACTCCACCTCACTGGAAGTCCACTAAGACGTGGGCCCAGCTGACCAATCCATCCTGGTCCAGGAGTCCTGGGCTATACCTGATTACTTAGATGGACTTCCCGACTGTCTAGTGCCTGCCCAAAGGGGGAAATCCTGACATAGCATCTCACTGTGCCTTCATGCTTTGTTCATCAAGAGGCCCTTGGGGAGTGGATCCCCCAAAAACAACCCTCTGGAAAGTGTCAGCTGAGCTGGAAGCTAGGGGGGAGACCATATGTTTTCAGAAAACATGCTAACAAGAGGGTTCCTGAAGGGGCGTGGTCGATCGGTATTTAGAATTAACCAGACCAGTTTAATATAATAGATTTAGCTTTTAATAAACAGAAGAAAAAGAACTTACAAACCCAGGGTTCCAGCCATCCAGCAGTGCAGGGAACAAAAGAGGAAGAGACAAGCGCACCTGGGTGTTTTATCTGTTTTTTTGTGGCCCCAGGGGGACACACCTTAAACAGAATGTGATTGGCTAAAGTTCCCCATCAGATTCCTGTTGACTTGATAGTGCCGTGTCCATGAGAGGAGATCCTGAGGACTTGCAACCCAAGACAGGCCACACCTGCAGTTTTGGGCCTCTGGCCCGCAGAACATGGCCCCCGTACTCTTTGCGCCAATATGTAGTTGGGGAGACATTCTGGGGTAGAGGGAGAAATGTGGGGACTTGGATATCAGATGCAGGGTCAGGTATGAGTTCTGTTATTTTGTAACTTCCATTTCCTTCTCTTCCTTCACCCTCATTTTCTTTCTCTCTACAATGAAGACAGTCATTCTCCCTTCTTCTAGTGTACAAGCCTGACATATAGTAAGTACTCATTAATTGATGAATTTTTTTTTTGATTTTTCGAGATAGGGTTTCTCCGTAGCTTTTGGTTCCTGTCCTGGAACTAGCTCTTGTAGACCAGGCTGGCCTCGAACTCACAGAGATCCGCCTGCCTCTGCCTCCCGAGTGCTGGGATTAAAGGCGTGCGCCACCACCGCCCGGCAATTGATGAATTTTTTAAAGCAAAAGCAAGTCTGTATTTAGCTTTAAAATCTCTGTGGGGTTGGGGTTAAGAAAAGCCACACCCACTCAAAGGATAGTCACCAAATGCCTTCTTTAGTCACTGGGGACATTACAGCAAGACAGTTACTATTCAAATGAAGAGGAAGGTCATTTTCTGGAATACTGTGGTGGTTTGATTAAGAATGGCCCCTATAGGCTCAAATATTTGAATGTTTGGTCATCAGGGAGTAGCACTACTTGAAAGATTGGAAGGTATGGCTTTATTGGAGTAGGTGTGTCATTGGGGGTGGCCTTTGGAGTTTCAAAATCTCAAGCCAAGCCCAGTGCTACCTGCTGATCCAGATGTAGAACTCTCTGCTTCTCTCCAGCACCATGTCTGCCTGGACAGCGCCACAGCTACCTGCCATGATAACAATAAACTAAACCTCTGAAACTGTGAGGAAGCAAGCCCCCAATTAAATGCTTTCTTTTATAAGCATTACCAGGGTTGTGGTGTCTCTTCACAGCAATAGAACAGTGACTAAGACAGTACTTACATGGCACTTGTCATGGGCCAAGACTGTCTTGAGAAAGTTGCATGAAATAGACATTATTTCCCCTATTTACAAATGGGAAAATGAAGCATGAACAAATTAAACATCTTGCCCAAAACCACCTTGTCTGTTAGTTACAACCACATAGAACACGTCCCCAAGGCCAGAGGCTTCATATGGTTCTTTATTGTTTCTCCTGAATGGTGACTGTGCTTGAGTCTGGGCTCAGCTGGGTGCTTCTGTCTTCTTACCCGGGTGTCTGTGACCATTGTGTATACTGTCCTCTCTCTTCTAAAACCAGGAGCTCCACCCACACCCATGCTTCTCACAGTGATGGCAGGGGTGCAAGATAACAGATAGGCATTTCCAAGCTGATATTCTGGCACTTTCCAGCTAATTCTATTGTTTATAGAAAATCAAGTAAGACAACTCAAGGTCAGCAATCAAATACACACAGTCCACGGTGAAGGTTGGTCCTCACCCTCCTGGCTGGACTCGTCTCTCCACATGCATGCTGCAGACAGGACTGACTGGAGTGAGGGCCGCTGAGGCAGGCAGTGGTGCAGCACAACACATGCCTGTTTAACAAGTACAGAGTCTTAATCCTGAGTCCTGTGCTTATGCTGCGAGCCAGGTTGCCACTCATACGTGTGTACAGAGGATGAGTGTTGGAAAATGTGGTGTGGGGTGCCACCAGCTCAGACAACAGAGGAAAGTTGCCTCTCAGAGAAAACATACTTAAGGCAGAAAGATGCAGCTGTTGAAGAAGCAGGAAACTTGTTCACACAGAGACCTGAGGCTCCAGAGCTGAGCTTTGCAGGAGAGCCTTCCCAGGGCACTTTCTGACCACGGCTGCAGCTCCTTCTCTCTCTCTCCTCCAGCCAGCCTTCTCTGTGCCTGTGAAAGGCTTGTGATCTCTCCAGAACCAACTCTGGGCCCTGTCTTCTATTGACCAACCCTTTCTTCCCAGAATCCCCTTCTTCCCCTAAGACCCAGCTCCAAGATACCCTCCAATATGCAGCCTGCATTCAACCCTCCTGACTAGACTCTCCACGTGCATGGTGCCCACCAGGTGGAGGCTTTCTGTCACTGTAGACTGCACTTCATACAGGGTCACAGTGACGAGCTTCCCTGAACAACTCAAGAGTTGATGAGTGAGTACAAGTTTGCTGGACTTCTACAGACCCCAAGCCCCCTGAGAGTCTTGGGATCAGCCAAGAAGGATAACAGTGCAAACAGGTGCCGGCTCTTGCTCCGTGCAGACAGACATGTTTCAAAGCTGATACTCAAGGTCCTGCTACACCTCCTCCTTGTACCTTGTAAGACTGGATGGTGACCCCCTGAGGGTTCACACTCTAGTCCCTGGAGTCTGTTAATGCTCAACATTCATATATATATATATATATATATATATATATATATATATATATATATGGTTTTTGTAGATGTGACTCAAAGAGTCAAGGTCGCAAAAAGTCAAAGGTCAAGGAGATGTCCTGGATTATCCTAATACCATCTCCAGTGTCTTTGTGAGAGTGTGCATGTGTGTGAGCAACCACATGCCCATAGAGTATGCATATATGCACAGAAAACATACATGCTCACAAACACACATATTTACATACATGCTCACACACACAAACACACAAGTCCACATACAAACATACATAGGCACAAACATACATGTGTGAATACACACATGCATACACACACACATTCATCAAGATTGGATAGATAATAAAGTATTTTCTCCAAAATTGCCAAATATAAATTGTGAATATAATTCTTACCTGATAATAAATCTTTTTATATAGCTTAACTGTGTTAGAGTTAAACTGTTTTCTTTTGATTTAGACAAAAGGGGGAAATGTTGTAGAATATTTGTGTACACTGTGAAGGTGTGTCTCTGCCTATGGTGCCTTCTGATTGGTTTAATAAAGAGCTGAGGTACAGACTGGCAGGGCACTAGAACATGGCCAGATGGCGTAGAGGGCTCAGGGAGGACAGACAGACAGACAGGGACTCCCAAGGAGATGAAAGGTGTATATAGACTAGCTTATGATTCCTGTGCTTGGAAGGTGGGGGCAGGAAGATCAGGACTCAAGATCATCCTTGGCTTCATATCAAGTTCAAGGACAGTGTGAGACCTTGTCTTAGCATCAGCAATCATCTTCATAAATTCAATAAATAAATAAAAATGAGATATTTAAGATGAGCTTGGTGGTACATGCCTGCAATTCCCCCACTTGGGAGGCAGAAGAAGGAGGATCAGGAGTTTAAGGTCACCCTCAGTTAATATGGGGTTCAAGGGCACCCCAGTATATGTGAGATTCTTCTCCAAAAATGTAATATTATGGTGATAACTACATTTAAAAAGCAAAATGAAGAACAGCAAGTACCGCCTTCATGAGGCAGAGAAGACAGTTGAAAGGCCTTTGAGGTCCTTGGAAGTCAAGTGTCCACAGAGCAATAACCTTGGTTATTTGAGAAAAGGCTCACTGCCCTCTGAGTACATGAGTTCATCAGGTAGGTGTCTCTTTTTCTCCACTCTGATTCGTCTGACAATCTGACCCCAGCCGGGTCTCCTCTTGCTTTACTACAGGGAGGAGCAGCTGAAGTGCAGGTTTGGAGGGACAATGTGGCTGGGTTCCTCGCATTCAGAGATGCAGCTCCAGGCTTGGCTGAGGCCCATCTCCTACGACAAATTAAGATGCACGACTCTCTTCTCCATGCTCCTCTTCCACTGTGTCTGCTCTGCTGAAAACAAAGGAGCCTTTGCAAAGCACAGTGAGCGTGAAATGTAAATTAGAGTCCCAGATAACTTGAAGCTGTTCATCCCAGAGAATGCGTACTGCCTAGAATGCCAATGTCATATGGAGAGGTTTGCATGAGGAGGTCAGAACACCTTAGCCAAACAAAGATGGGCGCATATGATGGTTAGTTTTAATGTGACATAATCTATCGTCACCTGGAAGAGAATCTCATGGAGGAATTTTCTAGATTAGGTTGGCCCTGTGGGCTTGTCTGTGAGGTATTATCTTGAGTACATTAAGGTGTGAAGACCTGCCTACTGTGGGTGGCATCATTCCCTAGGCAAGGAATTTAAGACTGTGTAAGAGTAGAGAGAAGCTGAGTATTAAGTGTGCATGTCTGCATTCTATCTCTGCTCTTGACTGTGGATGTGCCTAGCTGTTTCAAGTTCCTGCTGCCTTGATTTCCCCACAGTGATGGACTGCAACCTGGAATTGCAACAGAATAATCTCCCTCTTGTTTCTTTTGCAAGGCTTTAAATATAGGAACAGGACAGAAATCTAATACAGAATATCCCAGGCAATCTCTAATCCAGGAATCTGAGCATATCCCCTGAGGATTCTTCTAGAAAAGCTATCTTATCTTCAGAATTATTTTGAGCCCCAACAGGAGGTGACAATAAGATTTCACCCTCTCAACAGCTACAGCTGCTGTAGGACAGTCCTTATAACTTTCCAGGCTTCAAATCATGCATCCATGTGATCTTAATTTTCTTTTACTTTATTTATTTATTTATTTATTTACTTACTTACTTGTTTGTTTGTTGTGTGTGAGGGGATACTGTGGCAATCGAAGGACAACTTGTGTGAATTGCCAGCTTGTTGGAATTCTTCTTCCACCAAGTGGGCTCCAAGGATTGAACTCAGGGATGGAAATCAGGTTATCAGGCTTGGTGACAAGTGCCCTTATGTTGTGGGAATTCATTCATCCAATAGCCTTTTGAGTACTGGCCCATTTGGGTGTGGTCTGAAGTGCTATAAGCACAGATGAAAAGCATGTTCTTCCTCTCTTTCTTGGCTTGTGGTCTGGATCCTGTTTGCAGCTCTCATCACTCACAGAGCAGAGAAACACAGTGGCTTTCCTGTTGTGAGTGTTCCCCAATAAGTATTTGTTATCTTTTATTGAGGACTCTCATTGACTTTCTTAATTACGCCTGCATTCTGGCACCCAATGTGGGGCAGGAGCCATCTCAAGCCCCATTTTCATGGTCTTTATCTCTTGTAATCTTCCAAGGTAAAGTACTATGTCTATCTACCTCCCTTCCATTTTTGAGATGTTGAGTAGCCAGAGTGTCTTATCTCTCTCTGGCCTCTCTCTGAATGCAGTCATGCTGGGGTGTGTTTTACAATTCCCAGGTTTATAGCAGGCACTGAAGTAGAGAGGATCCAAATGAAGCCTGGAGAGTTGTGGGGCCAGCATGGAATTGCTCAGTGGCTCCAGGGGAGTCATTGTATTTCTTCCTCTGTGAGAATGAGGTGAGGGGCTGAGCATATTGTACTCACCCCTACCACAACTTTACAATGGCTGGCAGACTAGACTGTAAGCTCCCTCATGGCCCTGCTCATTTTAGCCCTGCATTTACCCAGACAGGTATTCACTGCTGTTGGAGCAGCGACTGTAGTTGGTTCCCAGGCATCCTTTGCACACGTGTGGGGGCTGTTGCTGGGGGCATGGCAGCTTTCCTGAGAAGTAAGTTCTTCATCTACTGAAGGTTAGCTCAAGTGAACTTTCCTTGCACGTCCTTCCTCATCTTGTGAGGCAGCTCCAGGAGAAGTGTCCCCACTGCACAGCACCCCCTCCATGTATTCTGAAATTGGATCATTTTCTCTTTCACTTCTCTGTGATACAGACAGGCTACAGCAATGTCGTCCCTGTGTTGTCAGACTCAGGCACAACACTTGGCACACTGGTACTTGCTGAATGGTGACAGGATGAATTCATCTTCCCAAGGCAATGCTCACCTCTGGACTGCTGAGACAGTACACATTCTGCCATGACCCTGACAGAGCTGAGAAAGCTGAAACAAGGGAGCATGGTGCCTTCCCATCTATTTCTGACTCCCTGCGCCATTAGCTTCACGCCTGACTTCCTGTTCCTGCTTAGCTGACAAGTTGTCCCCAAGCTTCATTCTCATCTGGTCCTAGCTGGGATTCCCTCCTTAAATAAGCCACAGCTAGCCTGAGATGGGAACATGGAGGGTCTGATGCCTTGGTGACTCCGTGCTCTAAATAGTCACCCTATTGGGAAGAATATGTGTCCAGAGACATATTCTTGGCACCTTAAGGCAAAGGGATTCTCCATGAAATGGTTCCATCATGTGGAAAAAGCTCAAAGCTGTTAATCATGGTCCAGAAGCTCAGTGACTCAGCCATCCATCCATATGTTCCCATTTTTGTCCATCTAGCCACTCACTGGAGAGTTCCTTTTGACATCACCCTCAAAAATACCACATCGGTTTGTTTACCCAATATGACTAATTCATACAGGAGCAGCGAGCATTGACTGCAGGCTCACCGTGTACTAGGAGCTGCCTTCAGAATCTTGCTTGTTGATGCTAATACATAGAACCCCTCCTATGAGTCCACTAGATGGGTAGGTACCATTTTCCATCATTTAGTTTGCAGATGAGTGACAGCAAGCAGGGGCAGTGAAAGGCAAGTACTTGGTCAAGACCTGGCAGCTGGTGTGCAGGAGAGCTGGGCTAGACACCATGCATCACCAACCACAAGTTGGAGAGCTGGGCTATGTATCACCAACTACAACTTGAACCCTGGAGCTGGAAGGAACCTGAAGGCTTAGTCACACCCCTGATGAAGACTATTAGTTAAAGATATGTCACAAATTTGTTTATGCTGTGGAAAATTTGTTTAATAATCTAAGGATTTGTTGTATTATTTTTTATTTCTTTTATTTTTTAAAAGGAAAAAAACCTATCTTTTTTATTTTACATACCAATCCCAGTTCCCACTCCCTCCCACCTCCCATTCCCTCCACTTAACCCTCCCCACACCCCATCCAGTCCTCAGAGAGGGTAAGGCACATTGCTTTGGGGAAGGTCCAAGCCCCTCCCTACTGTATCTAGGCCGAGTAAGGCATCCATCCAAAGAGAATAGGTTCCCAAAAAGTCAGTGCAAGCAGTAGGAATAAATTCTGCTGTCATTGCCAGTGGCCCCGCAGTCTGCCCCAGCCATACAACTGTCACCCACATTCAGGGGGTCTAATTTGGTCCTATGCTGGTTCCTTCCCTGTCTGGCTGGAGTTAGTGAGCTCCCATTAGCTCAGGTAACCTGTTTCAGTGGGTGCTCCCACTGGACGTCTGGACTTTGGGAGCTCAGCCCTGTGCTCCACTGTGGGTCTCTGCCTGTTTCCATCAGTTGCTGGATGAAGGTTCTATGGTCATATTTAAGATAGTCGTCAATCTGACTACAGGACAAGCGACCTGGCAGTAGAGAAATCCCCAGGGATCCACAAGAATGACCCCAGCTAAGACCCTAAACAATAGAGGAGAGGGGGCCCAAACTGACCTTACCCTGTAGTCAGACTGATGAATATCTTAAACATCATCATAGAACCTTGTTGCATTCTTTCCTGTTGTATTTGTTTAATGTTGTGAAGCTGTATTACTTTGCCTGCCTAAAACACCTTATTGATCTGATAAAGAGCTTACTGGCCAATAGCAAGGCAGGAGAAAGTATAGGCGGGGATGGCAGGCAGGGAGAATAATAGGAGAAATCAGGGGAGATATCAAGGAGCAAGAAAAGGAAGGAAGACACCAGGGGCCAGCCACCCAGCTACACAGCAAACCATGGAGTAAAAAGTAAAGAACAGCGTACAGAAATAGGAAAAGGTAAAATCCCAGAGGAAAAGGTAGGTGGGATAATTTAAGTCAAGCAAAACTGGCAAGAAGCAAGCCAAGCTAAGGTCGGACATTTGTAAGAAAGAGTAAGCCTCTATCCATGCAATTTTTGGGGGAGCTGGATGGTGGGTCCCCCAAAGAGCAAAGAGCAAAAGAGTAGTAAAAATAATCAAATACACATCCCCAGAGTCTGCCCCCCTTTTCTTTCTTTTTTAGTGTCTCATGTATCCCAGACTGGTCTCAAACTCACTGTGTATCGGAGGATGGCCTTGAACTTCTGATGTCCCTGCCTCTACTTCACAAATGCTGAGGTTACAGGCAGATGCCACCATGCTGAATACAGCGTTTTGAGTGAGATGTTCTACATGTCTCAGATATTTGAAAGTTTGGTGCCCAGCTGATGATGCTGGTTGAGGAGGCTTTGGAGGTGCAGCCTTGTTGGGGAATGCATGTCACCAGAGGCAGGTGTTGAGTGTTTAAAGACTCCTTCAGTTTCTTTTTCTCTGCTTCATGCTTGCAGTTCAAGATGTGAGGCCTCAGCTTCTGCTTCAGCTGCCATGTGTACTTCTATGCCAGAGAAAGTAAAAGTTCAGCACAGGGATTCTCAGTAAAGGAAGACCGTGGGCCTTGCATTTGGCCATAGAAGATGTAGGAAGGAGAGCTGTGATATGGGGTGTGTGGTGACTGGTTTAAATTGTCCACTTGGCATACTTAGAATCACCTGGAAGAGAGGCTCAGCGGGAGATTATCTGGGTCAGGTTGGTACCTATGGACAAGCCCGTGAAAGATTTTCTTAATGCTGAGTTAATCAAAGTGGGATCCCTGAATGTGGGTGGCACCATTCCCTAGGCTGGGTCCTGGGGTTGTGTAAGCGTAGAGTTGGGGCTGGGCACAAGTGAGCAAGCCTGATTTCATTTCTCTCTGCTCCTGAGTGTCGATGTGATGAATTGCTTCAAGGCCCTTCAAATCAGAATTCTAAGCTTAATACACTCTTTCTTCCCTACATTGGTTTTGGTCAGGGCATTTTGTCATAGCAACAGAAATGACACAAGGAGCAATCCATTCATTTTTTCAATCCCTACTTGTTAAATACTGAGCATGGGCTAGGTGCCGTGTGGGCTGAGACAGTCCATGGGTCCAACAGATGCTGTCCCCATGCCTCCCCTAGTCCTTACCCTTCTTTTCTTCTACTGATGCACCCTCATGTCACTGGCAGGTGTTCTTCATGGGGTCAACCCATCTCTCCTTACCTATGTCTCTGAATCTATATTTCTTTCTGTTATGGTCACAGTAGAAGGATTAAATGAGTTTAAATGTGGAAAACATGCTATGGAGAACCTGGCACATCACACTCCCCCCCCCCACGCACACACGCGCACACACACAGACACACACACACACTGCATGAAGGAATTTCACAGCTATTCACTAAGCACTTCTCGTGTGCCAGGGGCTGCCTGAGGCAGGATCAGCCTGCATTTTGATCTTTTTAGTCCTATCTCGTTGGTATGGTTTTTTGAGTCTTGTTTTTACATTGCTATTTAAAAAAAAAAATAAACATCTGGGATTACTTTGGTGTAAAAAGAGACACGTGGATTTTTTCCCCCCAGATGTCTTGTTCACTATCCCAGATAATTATTCATTAAAAATCTCCATCCTCCACTGATGGTGAACTGTCCCCACAGTCTTGTGTTTACGATTCATGGTCTCTGACTGTTGCTGATGCCATGTGGGGATGCTGTGGAGACTCTGGGGAGGCAGGGCCTACAGGAGCAAAGGTCTCTGACAGGCCTTCGAAGGCTGTAAGGGGTTCCCGAACTGTTCCCTTGGAGTAGAGCAGCTCGGCCACACAAACTCCCACCGCCCTGATGCTCTGGCCAAGGGCTTGAGACTAAGCAAGTGGGGCCAGACCTTCCTGTTACAGTTTGAACCTGACACACCACCCACAAGCTCTTATGTGGGCTGCTTGGCCTTGAGCTTTTGGCACCATTTTGGGGGTGCTGAGGGATGTTTGGGAGGTGGGGTCTGGCAGGCCTTTGAAGTTTCTGTGGCCAGGGACTTTTGTCTCACCACAGACTCCTGCCACCAGGAACTCCTAATCTCAAGTGTGTGGCCGATGGACAAAATCCTCAGAACCATGGGCCACTTTAGCTCCTGCTCCTGCTTTGTTCTGTCAGCCATTTTAATCCCAGCTACATGACAGGAACTCACCAGAGAGCTGTGGAATAGTCTCTCTACCATTTTCTAAGTTCCTGTGTCTACTCTGGGCTCCCACATTCCACACCGCTTCTAATTATACATTAGTCTAGCTGTTTTTATAAATCTGTTTTTAATATTGGCTAAGATTGGATGCAGAAAACTATTCATTTAAAAATGCTTCAAGTTTTTCTCTAATTTAAGAAAGTCTAATATTTTTATTCCCACTTTGCTTATAAAGGACTCTGGTCTTCTATGTGAAGAACTTCCCCCATACAGGTAGGAGCAGGCAATAGGATGGCTAGCTGACCTCCGGGCCTGGGACAACAGGGATCCCACAGTGAGGGTTGGGATCCATATGGCAGGACCTGTGGCCCAGCTTTACCACATCAGACTACAGTTATATCCTGCTTGCCACAGTTACCAGAGACCTTCACCGTTTGTTTTTGATGGCATGGTTGGATTTTTGGCAGGGTCTTCTTAAATTTTTTGTATCTATTTTTTTTCTAGAGCTTGGTAGCATAGGCCTACATCCCAGCCACTTGCAAGGCTAAGACAGAAGAACTGGAAGTCCAAGGCCTCCCTGGACTTCAGAATTAAAAAAAAATGCCTCAAACTAAAAGGTATGAAAGGAGCTGAAACATCTTTCAGAATTATATTGACCCTGGCATGTGCGAGACTCTATGTTTAGTGACCAACACAGGGGAGAACCACTGGACTTACTGTATGTATTTGTGGGGTACAATGTAACGGGCATTTGTGTGTTGTGTGCAAGCATGTTTGTGGAAGACACATGTGTGTTTATGTGTGTGGAGGTCAGAGGTCAACATCCGTGTCATTCTTTAGGAGTCTTCTACTCTGCTTTTCTAGACAGGGTCTCCCACTGGGACCTGGGGTGTATCTACGAGGTTCGTCTGGCTGGTCTGGTGGTCCCAGGGGTCTGCCTGTTCCCATCTCCCCACGCTGGAATTATGAGTCCACAGCTTCTCTTTCAGACTTACATGGTTTCCAGGGACCAAACTCAGGTATTCTTGCTTGTACAACACACACTTCACTGACTGAGCCACCTCCCCAGTCCCCAGTGTGATATTTTCAAGTCTGTGTACACATGGAATGATTAGGTTGAGCTTATTAACCTATTCAATTTAAGAACATTTGAAATTTTACTTTAAAATTTTGAAATATATAGCCCATTGTTTTTAGTAACAGCCTCTATGGGGCAGTACTGAGAACGGAGGCCAGGTCATAACACCTGTTAGACAAGCACTCTGCTGCCGGGCTACATTCCCAGCAGCCTGTGCAGGTCTTCCAAGCTTAGTCCTCCTGCTAGAAGCCGTGAGATGTGTGCTCCCTTCTCCGTCCCCTCTGCCCTGACCCCTGCTGACCACTCTCAGAGCACCGAACATTTAATTCTATTTGAAAAACAGGCAGAACTGGCTTTGCACGCCTGGTACAAAGGGTCTTAGAGTTCGGGGTGAGCAGGGTTTGAGAGTTCTGTGTCTGCCCAAAGTGAGCGATTGGCACTTTTCCTGCTCACAGTCTAGGAGCACAGCTGGTATTTATTAAGAGCTTGATGTAAGCAAGCTACTTTCTGTCTACGACTATCTGCCCCCGTCCGCCCCCTTCCGGCTGCTTCAGCCTTTCTCGGGTATAAAGGGGAGGAGTAAAGGCGGCAGCCCACTGTAGTGGCTCAAATCCCCACGTTCACAGAGGCGTCGCTCATGAGCTCTGCTCTCTTCAGCTCAGGACCAACCACTATGGAGATCGGTGAGCCAGGAGGTGAGAGAGAAACATCCTGCTGGTCAGGAAGACCTGTAGTGACTGGACCCACACAGGTTCCTGGCCCTCCCATTAGCACAGGGACAGGGATTTGTGACACTTGGCAGAGGGTGGACCCCGGCTGTCATGTGAGTTGGGTTTATGACAAGGACATCTGAGCATTGGGTCCTCTGCATTGACTGGATGGTTCTAAGATATTGGGCGAGCCACTCTGTTTCAGAGGGCCCCTAACTGAATTAGTTTTCCGTGATCAAAAGCCAAACACTGAGGTGACAGAAGTGTGTTTTCCACAGAACTGGAGGGCGGATGTCCAGGACCCAGCTGTCGGCAGTGTTGGTCCCTTCTGATGGCAGTGAAGGAACCTGTCCTGCCTCTCCCGCCCCAGTTGATGGCTATTCCCCACATCCCACACAGGCTGCTCTTAGTCCCATGGCCTTCTCTCCCATGTCTGACTTTCTGTCTCCAGAATCCTTAGTAAGGAAGCCAGACACTGGATTAGGGTCTGCTTCAACCAATATGGCTTCAGTCGAAGTTGATTGCATCAGCAGAAATCCCTGTCTTAGTCAGGGTCACTGTTGCTGTGATGAAACACCACGACCAAAAGCGTGTTGAGCAGGAAAGGGTTTATTTCACTCTTTGTCATCAAAAGCAGTGAGGGCAAGAACTCTAACAGGGCAGGATCCTGGAGACAGGAACTGATACACAGGCCATGCAGGGCAGCTGCTTACTGGCTTGCTCTCCATGGCTTGATCAGCCTGCTTTCTTTGAACCCTGGACCAGCAGCCCAGGCATGACCCCACCCACCATGAGCCAGACTCTCCTGATAAATCACTAATTAAGAAAATGCCTTACAGATGGATCTCATGGAGGCATTTCCCCAACCGAGGCACCTTCCTCGCTGAGGACTCTAGTTTGTGTCAAGTTGACGTAAAACTAGACAGTACAATCTCTATTTTGAAATGAGGCCACATGCACAGGTCCTAAGACTTGTGTGTCTTTTGGGGAACTCAATCCAACATCCTTCACTATTCTTAGGTTTATGTGTTGGAAGTTCCCTCCCCACAAAGGACCAGTGTTGGGAGCTTGGGCCTTTAAGAGGTGTTCAGGTCACTGGGCTCAATCCTCATCAGTAGATAGGGCTAGGTTCTCAGGACTCTGGGTACTAACTAGAGGGTGGGATTGTTTATAGGAGCATACCTTCCCCCTTTGCTCAGTCTCTCACCCTTCCACTGTTTGGGTTAGGAGACACTCAGTACACCCCCAAGCCTGATGCCAACAACTTCACATTAGACTCCCAAGCCTCTTTGTACACCCCAAGTCACATGTTTATTTACACAGCACAGATTCAGACTAACACGGGAGACTGGGAGAGGCTGGCTAAGGCAGGTGAGTTCTATTTGGCCAAGCATGTGAGCCAATATTACCCCAGTATTTGGTCCCAGGTATTGCGAACCATGCCTGGGAGCCACAGAATCAGAGAGCAGGAGGCCATCGAGATCCGGGAGAGCCAGTGTGCGGTGTCACAGGGAGGTGGGGATGCTGGAAAGGGCAGCGTCGTGGCAATTAGAGTCTGACTTGGAGTTTGTTTAGCTCAAAATGTCACATTGGTACTTAAGGTGAGAAGCGATATTCTAGCTGGCTAGTTTGAAATTAAAGAAAAGAAAGAGTTCGTTTTGGCTCAAGTGTCTTGCTGGCCTGATTGTTTGAAAGCCCTCTTAAATGGCGCGAGATAAAGGTCAAATACCTCAGAGCTCTGAAACTTCTGACAAACGGTGTTGGGCAGATCTGTTCTGGAGTGCGACAGAGCAAGGCCTGTGCTGCTCGCTACTCTGCCACTCCGGCCTTCTGGAACATTCTACCTCAATAAGGGCACATCCTTAGTTGACCTTGCTGGGTATCGCTTCCCTGTGCTTGTTCTTGGTGACATTCTTTTGTCTGAATGACTGTCCCTCCCCAAGATGCACCCCCTCTGCTACCCCCTTACACTTCTTACCCTATCTGCCTTTCAAGGCTAGCCAAGCCGAAATCATGCCTTTAGGGATCAGCTGCTCCAATTACTATTTTGCAGACACATGTGCGTATGCCTGTGTGTGTTCATGTATGTGGGGTGGGGGCCAGTATCTGACACTGAGTGCCACTCCAGTCACTCTCTGGTTTTTGAGACACTGTCTCTCCCTGAAGCTGGAGCTCACTGATTCTCCTAGACTGGGTTGGTCAGTGAGCCCTAGGGGCTCTTCTGTGTCTGTTTCCTCGGTGCTGGGATTACAGGTGCCAGCCACTGTCATGTTCAGCTTGTTATTTTTCATATAGATTCTGGGGGATCAAACTCAGTTCCACATGTGAATACTTTAACAACTGGGCATCTCCCCAGCCTTCTAACCCCATTCGCTACAAAATCTCAGCATCACTAATCCAGCGAAGCGTCATTAACAGTCAATCAAGAATTACTTGCTGAGTATCATCTGTGTGGTAGTCACAGAGCTAGAAAAAGCAGGAATCGCCAGCCTTCCCCACCATCTTTGCCCGATGGAGGTCAGAGCCACCCAAGGTCTAAAGACAACTGCAAGTCTCAAGGAGAGGCCTTAAGAGGGTTAGTGCTTTGAGTCATGCCCGTATCTAATGTAGCGTTTGGAAAGAATTAACTTGAGCCAATGGCACCTGACAGTTATTGCACTGTATTTCTCCAGTTATAAGAGCCTGTCTTTTCCAATGTCAACAGTCCTACGTTGCAGCAGCCAAACATTGATTTTTAAAAAGAACACGTCTCCTGTGCCAGTGTCGCCTCTGCCTGTCAGGTGTTGTCACTGCCTTTGAGTTATTTGACTTGGCAGGACCACCTAGGGTTGAATTTTTTCTTAAATTGAATCCCTAATTGTCACTTGCAATGTCTTCAAAGAGATTCCATTCTGGGGCGATGTTAAAACAAAAGCCGCTAAAGGCAGGAGGGTGACAGAGCTATGGGGGTGCCTGGACTGAGACCAAAGCAAACATCTGTGGTGTGTGGGGGAGTCTGAGACAGCAGCGGTCTGTCTCCCCCTAGGGAGCTGACCTGCAGACAGGGTGCTGCTTGTCCTGGAACACAACACTGAGGATGCACAGGTCAGGCATGCAGTGGATGCAAACTGCAGGCAAAAGAAGTGAACCAGACTGTTAGAACATGCCAGAACATATTAGAACATGCTAGAACACAAGGGCTTAAGGCAGTGTTTCTCAACCTGTGGGTCTCGACCCTTTTGAGAGTTGAAAATTCTTCCACAAGGGTCACCTAAGACCATTGGAAAACACATATATTTACATTATGATTCATAATAGTAGCAAATTTGCAGTTACAAAGCAGCAACAGCAATCATTTTGTGGTTGGAAGCCACCACAATATGAGGGTTGCAGCTTTAGGAAAGCTGAGAACCGCTGGCTTAAGGAGTTGTGTAATTGGCTGTGTTAATGAAGGACCCTTTGGTTTGGCTTTTGGATCTGTGTGACAGTGACTTAGAAGCTATGGTCAGACCCCATGTGATTTCCAGAGAGCACAACCCAAACATGGGGAAGGAAGGACTAATGCATTGAACTTAACCTTATGGGGCACGCAAACCACCAAACCCTGTAAGGAGGCCGCTTGTTGGTTCCTGGCCACTTAGCCCCGAAATAATCACACAAAAACTGTATTAATTAAATCACTGCTTGGCCCATTAGCTCTAGCTTCTTATTAGCTAACTCTTACATATTAATTTAACCCATTTCTATTAATCTGTGTATTGCCCCGTGGCTGTGGCTAAAGTTCCATCTGGCTCTGGTGAGGCTACGTGGCTTCTCCTTGACTCCGCCTCCTTTCTCCTGGCATTCCATTTAATTTTCCCTGCCTAGCTCTGTTCCCCTATAACTCTGCTAAAGCAGTTCCTTTATTAACCAATAATATTCACAACATACAGAGGGGAATCCCACATCACCCTGTTACACACTTTAGGAAATGATCTAAAAGGACGGCTCTCAGTTAGGGCACACCTGTCAAAGGGGGAAGAGCCCTTTTGCAAGTGAGTGTTTTGGGGGTCCTGGTTTAGGTGAGTTTTTGGAAGTCCAAATTCAGCAGCTGCATATGCTGTAGCATTACATATGGTATATATCTTATACCTCAATAAAACTGTAAACAAGAAGCAAACGAAGGTGCAGCTGATTGTGTGTGTGTGTGTGTGTGTGTGTGTGTGTGTGTGTGTGTGTGTGTGTATGGGTGGCACTCTTTGGGGGCAACATTTTTGGTCCTCCTGTTGCAGCAGCCTTCACCAGGCATCTTCTGGCCCCTTACAGATTCCAGTTAACTAAAGCAAGCACCTGCACCCCAGGACAAGCTAGCCTTGCATAAGGACGAGCCGAGCAGGGCAGGGGCTCTGGCTATGCAACTGGGGTGCCTATAGGGTCCAACAGAAGCAAATGGACACTGGGTGGCCCCCGCATGGTAGGTAACCCTGACTGACAGTTCAAGTGTTTCTTTGACAAGTGGATTTCCGTTGCAGCTAAGACCACCACCTGGGTGGCCGCAAGGACATATTCCAGTGAGCCTTGGCACACCCATGTTCAGAGGCTCAGGAGGCTAAAGACAGAAAGATCACATGTTTAAGACTTGCTTGGGCTGATCAAACAGAGGTAAGGCAGACTTAGCACATGTGAAGACAAAAAGGGAAAAGACAAATCTCATATGGTTCTAGAGGCAAAAGTGCAACTGAGGTATGGAGGGTTGTCTTTCCCTCGGAAGGTTCTGGGGGAAATGCTTTCTAAAATTGTGCTTCTTGTCTCGTGGTTCCTCACTCCCCCTCAAAGCTCCATCAGGCCATCTGAAGATCTGAGTCCAGTCATACTCATAGTGACAATGCCACAGTTCCAGGAATTAGCACCCGGATGTCTTTCTGTCTCTCACAGGTGGCTCTGGGGTTTCCCTGGGCAGCACTGAGGCGGCTTCTGAAGGCTTCCTGGGCTCTCTCTCATTCACCGCGCACCTGTGTCGTGCTGGGCACCAGGTCTCCTGCTTTTGTCAGCTGGCTGCTGTGGTGTACAAATGTGTTTATTTCCCAAGAGCCTTCCAGCTGGGCTGGGCTGAAGCGGGCTCTCAGGGAGTGAATGAACACAGCTCTTCATCCAAGCAAACGCAATTCGAGCTGAAGGATGGAGACCTGAGGGGCCTGGAACTGAGAACAACTCCCCGACAGCATGGGGTTAATGCCAAGAGCCCAAATCCTGGGGCCCCCATCTGCCAGCCCCTTCTGCTGTCTCCAAGCTGGGAAGGTTGGCTAAGCACATCTATTTCCTTAAACCTATTTTTACAATCCCTCAGAACTAGGAGCAGCACTATGGCTATAAATAGAAGCCATAGATTTTATGATCAGAGAAAATGAGTCCATCATATTAAAAAAACACACAGGTGCTATTTATAGCCCAAGGATTTCCACAGCCCAGCACACTCAGTGAGAAACCCTGGCTCATTTTCCTCCAGTCGCACAGGGTTTGTGGAGAGGCAGCCCGTGAGAGAGAAAGTATGTCACTCCACACTGCGTTGACTTTGAGAATCCACTTCATGAAGGAGGGGGTCATGCAAAATGCATGAGGCTGAACAAGAGGCTGCCGGCAGAAAATGTGGCATCTATAGGGTGTTCTGGATTCAGAGGGGCCAAGAAACCCAAGACCTCCTCACACCCCCCATAGTCAGCCTTTATGGAACACCTACTGTGCGCCCAGGACTTCTACGCCGCCTTTCTTTTCAACGTCAGACTCACCCTTGGCTCACAAGGTTTGGATTTCAGACAAGTCAGTGTTCTAAGCATATAGGAAGAGGGTCATTGTCAAGGCTCTCAAGAGCAGAGCAGAGGCTGCTGGTATAGCGCCCGTCCCTTCCTCTCCCCCGACCCAGATCAGGCCTCCTAGGAAGAGAGGTCTTCCATCTTAACAACTTCTACCCACAGCTGGTGTACTGCATGGTCACTGTCCACAGTGGGCTGCCATGTCTGAATAGCGGCAGCACCCGCAGCTGGTGTCCCTTCTCCACGCGGCTTTTCTCTCTCTAGAGTGATGCTTTTCTGACTTCGCCTTCCCTCCTCCTCTCTCCGCTTCCCTGACACTCTAGCATTTGTCTTTCCTAGAAGGCCAAGCTATGAAAATTGTCCACATTGCAAGACTCCAAACATCCTCAAAGCAAGCAGATGTGGCAAACACCTGCTTTTGACTTCCAAAGGGCAAACACAGAGGTCAAAGGGCAGACACAGAAGTTAAACTAATATGTGAGAGTTAGCCAATAAGAGGCTAGAGATAATGGGCCAGGCAGTGTTTAAATGAGTACGGTTTCTGTGTGATTATTTTGGGTGTAAGCTAGCCTGGCAGATGGGGCAAACAAAGGGACCTGCTCACTGGAACAGTTGTGACCGTGGGAAAGGCTTGTTATCTCTTAGTTTTCACTTTTGAAAATGTCATGTGTCTTACTTACTATTCTATTACCATGAAGAGACTCCCTGCCCAATGCAACCCTCATAATAGGAAGTATTTGATCAGGGGCTTGCTTAGAGTTTTAAGGTTGAGCCCATAAACATCATGGTGAAAAGCAGACAGGCACGGTGCTGGAGCAATAGCTGAGAGCTTTACATCCTGATCCACAGGCAGCAGGCAGTGACCTCAAAACCCACCCCCAGTGACCCAGCTCCTTCGGCAAGAACACAGCTACTCCAACAAGACCATACCTCTGAGATTTTCCCAGTTTTGATATTGGGGACCAAGCACTCAAACTTGAGCCTGTAGTGCATCATTCTCATTCAAACTGCCGCAGCACGTGAAATGAGGCTTGTGACCTCCTCTCTCCTCAGCCATGACCTTTGCCCAGTTGCTTCGCCCCTCTGGCAGAAGTGAGAGCCTCCTCATTGGTCCCCTTGCCTCTGTTACCTCCTGCCCCATCCCCATGCTCCCTTCACACTTCATCCAGAACTAGTTTCCAAACTCACTGTAAATGACATCTCTCTGCCCTTCCTCAGAGCCCCCTCCCCTTTCCCTCTAAGCTACCAACTCACTGTGACCATTCCTAAGTGCTTCCATTGCAGATGAGTCCCACTTCTCCTGACTCTCCTACTGCTGCTTCTTCACACAGAGACTTTGGCTCCAAGCAGAAAGAGACTCTTGCTGCCCTTAAACTTTCCTTTTCTCTTGCGATCTTATTGAAACCCTGTCTTTTTACCTCTGTATTCTTTGGTCCCCATCAATACCTATTAGCAAGATGGATGGGTGGAAGGATGGATGGATGAGTGGATAGATGGGTGGGCATATGAGTAGGTAGACAGGTAGATAGATGGATGGATAGATGAATGTAAGGTTGGGTGGATAAGTGGATAATGGGTGGTTGGATAGATGGATAAACAGGTGGGTGGATGAATGAATGAATGAATGAATGATGAGTGGGTGGGTAGAGGGTGGGTATATATATGTATATATGGATGGGTAGATGATGATGATGGATGAGTGGGTACATGGATGAACGGGTGGGTGGGTGGATAAATGATGATTATGTATATTGATGGATAGAGGGATAGATGGATGGATGAGTGAGTACATGATGGATGGATGGATGATGGACTGGTGGGTAGATGGGTGGATGGCTAGACGGATAGATAGGTGAGTGGGTGGATAGAGAGATGATGGTTGTGTGGACAGATAGAGGGATAAGTAGACAAATGAGTGAGTACTTGTACAAATACTTTGTGCCTTTGGAATCCATCTGTTTCCTAAGACTGTTTCCGTACACTGGGCATCTTCTAAAAGTCTCTCCTCGTCACCGCACCTGGCACAGTTCTGTGCACCCAACCGCTAACTGCAGCAAGGTATTCTATGCATTGGTACTTTCCCAGAAGGCTTTCCACCAAAAGATGAGACAAGGCCTACCCACAAAGCCTACCACATAACCTTCAGCTTTAACGACAGAAAGAGCGGAAGGACGTGCAACCAAGTGAATGACTGAACATTCCAGGCTGCACGAGGGTCGTCTGGAGAGCAAAAGGAAGAGCAACAGCCAGGGCCTTGCCTGACAGTTCCTGGGTCTGTTTTTTTGTCCCCCTAACATTTCCAGTGTCAGCAATAAGCTGGCCTTTCACTGGTTTTAGGATTTTTTTTATCTTTCTCAATCTGTCCTCAGATGCCTGCACTCAAGTGATCTTCCTGGCTCAACCTCCCAAGTAGCTGGGACTTCAGGGGCATGCTATCTCATCTAGTTCTGTGTTAGGATATTTTTCTAAGTTCCTGGAATGCCCCCAAACAGACAGGAGTCACATCCCCAAATCCCACGATGCCAAGCTCAGTCTTTCATCTCATTTATTAGAGCCAGGGCATTGCAGAGCTCACCTTGCATCCTGAGAAACTGGGGAGCACACACTGAGCAAGTCTGTCCTCTGCATGGAAGGCCATCTGATTTCAGAGCAGGGGCAGTCTGGATGAGTACAGGAGTTTTAGGCGGGACCGTGGATTATCTATCCAACCCTATCACAAATGTAACAACTAGAAGAGGTTTAGACCAGTCACTTGGAAAGGACACTCTCCAACTGTGTTTTGTGAGCTGTCACCATGCTGGGGTGTGTTTTGGTGATACAGCTGTCTTCGAGTCATTTCTGCTCCTCTAAGTAACCCCAGTAAAATGTATTGCTTCCCCATGTTGGACATTAGTGGCATCTGTACTTCGGTCTGCCCTCTCTAGTGTGAATAGAGATGTGTGTTGTGTCTTCCCAGGAAAGGTTTTGTCATACAACAGCCTCTATGGGTTTGGGTTGACATTTCTGGAAGATGATGAAGTTATAATACACTTGCTTTAAGCCACTTCCCAGTTCTTAAACCCAGGCATTTGTGTCTGCTCTTTGGGAAGCCCCAGTGGCTCTGAGGTGGAAAGGACCGTGAGCTCAGAACTTTTCCAGTCGTCTGTGGAGCAGCAGGCTTCTTGTGTTCTGGAGCCATTATTTAACAGAAAGTGTAGCAAGACATCACAAGAAAGAGAAAAGTTGGAGACTCCTACAAACACCAGATTCAAGATAGAGATAACTCACTTTCAAGATATAGCCAATCCATGATCCAACCGCCACCAACACATCCCCCTCCCTTCTACTGAAGCACTTTTCCATTTGTTGCTGTTAGGGACGAGGCTCAGCTCCTGCCTCTTTCTGCTTCAAGGGCCCAACTTCAGTCCCAGACAACAGTAGATGAGACTACGGAGCGCAGAAACTGAAGGGGCATTCCCACTCCTAACCATCCCTCGTCAGTGATGGGATTCATTTACAGCTGCTCCCAACTACTCATAGGTAAAGCACACTCTTAGACACTGCCCTGGGAACACGACATTGAAGTGAAAGGATTTTCCTTATGTACTGTTAAGTGTTTGTCCAATTGACACAAGGTTGAATCAGGATGGAGGATGGAATCTCAATTAAAAAGTTGTCTCCATCAGACTGGTCAGTGGGAGTGTCTGCAGGGTATTTTCTTCAATAAAGGTTAGTGTGGGAGGGCCTAGCCCACTGGTGACAGTGTCACCTCTACATCTCATAGCAGGAGCTGTGAGAAAGAAAACTGAGTGAACCCTGAGGAGCAAGTCAGTAAGCACTGCTCCTCCATGGCCTCCACACCAGCTCCCACCTCTGGAATCCTGCCTTAGCTTCCCACAGTGATGGACTCTAACCTGTTAGTCAAAGAAACCTTTTCCTTCCCATGCTGGTTTTATTCATGGTGTTTATCACAGCAATGGAAAAGTAAATTAGTAAATTGTTTTGTTTTGTTTGAGACAGACTCATACTCTTTAACTCAGGCTGATCTCAAGTTCTCCACCCTCCTGTCTCAGTCTCCCCAGTGCTGGGAACAGATGTACATCACCAAACCCACTTACTATTCTCTTTTGGATGTCAGTTTCAAATGCTCCCAGTGTTTTGGAGTTGGATAGTGATTAGTAACAACAGTAGTGTAGGCACTTTTGTAGCGTTCTGTCGTGGAGTTCTATTGTTTGTTTTTAAACTAATTTTTATGTTCATTGGTGTTTTGCCTGCATGTGTTTCCATATGAGGGCATCAGATCCCTTGTAGCTGGAGATACAGACAGTTGTGAGCTACCATGTTGGTGCTGGGAATTGAACCCATGTCTTCTAGCAGCCAGTGCTCCAAACCCCCGAGCCATCTCTCCAGCCATGAGTTCTATGATTCTTATAGGACTTTCATGCCCACAACTTCACATGTCATGAGATCTCAGTCATGAGCTCTACTGTGCCAGTGAGAAAGCTGCAGCCCTGCAAATAGAAGAGATTTTTCCCAGAGTGTCACTAGGGGCCAGTCCAGGGTTGGACTTGGCGTCTTTCCTCAACACTATAGGGTGAAGTTTCCCCATACACCTTCTCAGACTTCTTCCTCCTGTAGTGCCAATACCAACAGAAGCAAACCAGGAGGGCCCAGGGGCTCATAGTTGCACTCAGGACTTGCTGCTCTTTCATTCATTTCACTACTTAAAACAGGGGCTATTCTACTGAAACACAAAGATGATCGCAAACAAGGGAGGGAGAAAAGGAAGGAGAGAGGGGGAATGAGGAAGAAAGGGAGGGAAGGAGAGAGGGGAGGGAGGGAGGAAGGAAGGGAAGAAAGGAGAAAGGGGAAGGAGAGAAGGAGAGAGGGGATGGAGGGAGGAAGGAGGTATGGGAGGGGGAAGAGAGGAAGGGAGGAGATGTAGAAGGAGGGATGAAGGAAGGGAAGGAAGGAGACAAGGGAGGGAGGAAGAAAGGAAAGGAAGGAGACAGGAGATGAAGGAAGGGAAAAAAGGAGAGAGGGAGGAAGGAAGAGAGAGAGGAGAGAGGAAATGAGGGTGCTGGTGTACAAAAGAGTTCCAAAATAGCCCAGAATGGAGTATAACAAAGGTTTATTTATTAGGGGTTAAACTTATAGAAAGAATAGTAATCTACAGTCCTCTGTGTGCACTGGGAACTGGAACTGAATCCAGTGGCTAAGAGGCCCAGTGCATGCTTTTCATCTGCATTTATAGTACAATAGACCATGCCCAAAGTGGGCTGGTATCTTAAAGGTTAATGACTGAAGAAGTTCCCACAACAGAAGAAAGGGAGGGAGAGAAAGAAAGGGAGGAAATGTCTTATAGAATTACAATGGAGCCTCATATGTTTTGCTGACTTTTGAAAGAGGCCTCTGGGATGAGCCTGTGGTGCACATTTTGCAGTGAGGAGCTGAGACTCTGGTAAATCTTGTGCCCAAGGCAGATCAAAAACATCTTCTCTTTTCTTGAGAATCTGTCTGCATAACTGTCATGGTTGAGGAGGGAAGGAATAAAGCCACCACTGGCTTCATGTAGACATTCCTAGATAAAGCCAGGTGATGCCATTCATGCAGCAGTACAGTGGGTGAGTAATGTCACCTCGCTGAGATATGATGAAAAACGCTAACAATGGCTCTCAGCTTTTGATGGACGGGGTTTCATTTAGAAGCATCCGAGATAGATTTCTTACATCCAGATTCCCTATATTATAATTTTAATCAAATACTACATGGCACATTAAAAGAATTCCCCCTTGATCCACTCCCTCATCATGCTTTCCCCACGCTGCTGCCACCTCCAAGACTTTCCCCATGAGTTACAAGAGTTTCCTTTTAGAGTTTTCCAACTGTTGATATTTCACAAAAGCTTAAAAAAAGGTGGGGGGAGGGAAGGAAGAAAGCAACAGCGTAATTTAGTGGAGAAGGCAGATTCAGTCCTTATATGATACAGAGCTGCTTCACTTGAGTTATTCCTTTCAAAGCACAGAACCTTTACTGGGAATCTAGAGCCTGGCATGGGGACAGGACTGACAGAAAGATGAATGGCAAAGTTCCTGACTTCATAGAGCTTGCAGCATATGGTGGCATTACTGACTAGTATTTACTGTCAAATTGACACAACTTAGAGTCATCTGGGAAGAGGAAACCTCAATTGAAGAATTTCCCAGATCCGATTGGCCTGTGGCCATGTTTGTGGGGAATTGTCTTGATGGTTGATTGATGGAGGAGGGTCCAGAGCACTGTGGGTAGTGCCAGCTCTGGAAATGTGATCCTGGTTCTAAAAGAATGCTAGCCGAGCATGGACCAGAGAGAGAAAGGCAGTAAGTAGTGTTCCTCTTTGGTTTCTGCTTCAACTTCCTGCCCTGACTTTCTTTAATGAGGGACTGTGGCCTGGAAGTATAAGCCAAATAAGCCCCCTCCTTCCTCAAATTGTTTTTGGTCAGCATGTTTGTCACAGAGGCAAAAACCATCTAGAACAGTGGGGAAGATTCAAGGGTGAACCCCAGTGAGTGTCTAGCAACTTTCCCCCAGTTTTTGTTCTCAAAAATCATGTTTAATCCTTTCATTGTGTGTCTTATGGAGAGTGCATATCTACTTCCTGACAGCCCCAAAACTGCTCTAAAGCAAAAACATTGTCACCTCTAGCGGGGACAACTAGATTTTAACATTAACCTTTGACTGTCTCACTCTGAGCCTTCAAATCCAGAAATAGGGATATTTACAAGGATACTTTTTTTCTGGAAGTATTTATGTTCAAATTTCTGCAAATAGCAAATTTGAAAGATTTCCTTTTCAGATCCAGTAAGAGAGGCCCCCTCGAGGGCCACTTCCTGCTGTTCCAGAATAAAGGCTGACAGCCTTCAAGTATTAAAAAGAGCAAGCAAAATGCCTCAACTACTTGGACTGTGTGAACCAAAGCAGTGGGGGAATAAGCACATGACTCTGCAGGAACAAAGAACATTATTCAGCAAAAAGGACGAGAGAGAGGCATTCTGCATTAGGCTATAAAATAATTTTTCCCACAGCATATTTTTAGATCCCTGAGCTGCAAGAGTGCTGATTTCTTTCCGAAACAGATTCTCAAGAATTATTGAATGCCTGTTAAAAAAAAAATAGCAACTAAATGAAATTCCTTTGCCTGACAAACATTGAAATGCTATCCCTCACAGCCACAAGAGAAATACTCTCATATATATATAGCAAGAGTATAAATCTTCTCAAAAGTAATCTCACCCTTCTAAGTCTTTACTTGCTAGACCAGATGTTTTTATTTCAGTTCTTAATTCATGGACTCAGCCATTGGTCAGCTGTGACTGAACTGCCCTGCAAAGCAAGGATGCTGCTATCCATAGTACTGACCCAACTTTTTTTTTTTTTTTTTTTTTTTTTTTTTTTGGGTTTTCGAGACAGGGTTTCTCTGTGGTTTTGGAGCCTGTCCTGGAACTAGCTCTTGTAGACCCAACTTTTAACAGCCTCACAGACTGACTCACCTTTCAACAACCTCACAGGCGGGGTGATGTGGATCACCCCTGTCTAATCCTGCTTCACAGAGGTGAAAAATTGGGTTGCTGTCCATGGTTCTGAACTATCTATTTAATGTGTCAGAGATGCCGACCCATCCACCCAGGGCCCAAAGAGGTGGAGGTAACCAAAGAGCCTCTATCCATGGTTCTGAACAAATTTTCCGGGGTAAGTTCGACGGCCTGCTATCCACGGTGCTGAACCACCTCCCCTAGCCCCTGAGGGAGGAGGGAATTGTGTGGCCTCTGTTCACGGTGAGAAACCAACCCTACAAACCCGCTGTGCGGTTGTCCATGATTTTGACTCACCTTTCCAACCTCAAGGTCTGGAGGCATCTGGTGTAGCTAAGCACAGTTAGAATTTAAAGCTGTGTAGCAGTGCTGTTCTTACATCGCTAGTTGTGAGACCAAGTACAAAGTACTCACTTCCTTTTCATTCATAACTTCTTCAGAACATAAAATAAGAACATTTAAAGGTTCCAACATCTAATAACTTGATGACTTCAAACTGCCAACTCTTTGAACATATGCCAAGTATTTGAACACTCTTGATTTGATCCAACAGAATATCATGAAAGGCCATCTCTAATATTCAATGTACTATGATGTTCAACAACAGAGGGATGGATAAATAAAGTGTGGCATATATACATAGTGGAAGCTTTTGGCAGTCATAAAGATTAACAAAGGTATGCCATTTACAAGGAAATTAAACTATATACAATCAAAGTGTGTGAATTAAGATTTCTCAGAAAGATAAATATCAGATGTTTTCTCATATTTGCAGTTCCTAGAAATTCTATATAACTTTATGCACACACACACTCTCTCTCTCCTCTCTCTCTGCCTCCCTCCCTCTGTGTGTGTGAGTGTGTGTGTGTGTGTGTGTGAGAGAGAGAGAGAGAGAGAGAGAGAGACAGAGACAGAGACAGAGACAGAGATCAATGTCGAAGTGAAATTGTCTAGGGAACAAACAGAATTAACAGGGCTGGAGGACTGTGCTCAGCACACAGTATATATCTGTAGTATATTTAAAAAAAAACTATGACAGTTTCCCTTTGTTGGCTTGAATGAAACCAGTGGGCACATTAAGGGTGTTCATGAGGTGAGGAACTGAGGGCAGCCTCTGGCCCACAGTCAGGTAAGGAACTGGAGGCACCCCGTTGCCAACAGTAGCCAATGCACAAAGATCATATGGCCTGTTCATGTGGACTTGGCAGGACAACCTTCCCCATCTGAGCCTTGAGATGAATTGGGAACACCAGCTGACTTCTTGATTACAGTTTTCTGATGATACCTGGAAGCAGAGGTCCCAGGAAAGCTGCATCAGATTCCTGACTCAAAGAAGGAGGGAGGTGTTTGTTTTAAATAATTAATCTTGTACTAACTTGTCAAAGAGCAAATAAGCAGCATGATAAACATGGTTCCCAAAGTTCTTGGGCCCACATATTAGACTTAGGGATTTAATGAGAAATTGATGGGCTCAGCTGATGTCAGGCACTCTCTCCCACAAACCAACGAGGATAGTGGGTGAGTATAGTTAGTAGGCTAGCAGCTCTCAAGACAGCTAACTAAATTAGATAGGCCATTTCCTAGCAGAAAACCAAGCAGGCTTATATTCAAGCAAAGCATGAGCTTTCCACAGCAATGGTCAACAAAGCCCAAACGTTTCTCACCTATAGATGCAGATGAGTTAATTGCAGATTAAAATGCAATCACCTTGGGCTGCAGGAAGTGTGATTCAAAGAGGGAACTTTGCAAGGACTTTTAAGACTGAAAACTGAACAGGAGTAATCTAGAAGAACAAGGAAGAGCTGAGTGTTTAGACACAGGGGGCATGCTGTAGAAAACCCCAAGAGCTGGTGGGAAACTGAGATATTTGGTGGATCTGAAATATTTATAATATGGTGAACTCACACTATGGAACATGTAGAGAAGCACCAAGAGAGAGGCTGAAGACATTTGTTAGAAACAGGGACATGAAAGACCTTGTATGTAGTCATGGTTCCTGATGACATTGCAGGCTCCACCGTGAGTCAGGCATATGTAGTCAGAAATGATGCTGTCATGACCGACACACAGCATGGACCCAATAATCCTGATTTGGACCCCAGAAGTTACTGCAGGGGAAGCAGTACTCTGTGTACCTGACAAAGGAGGACCTTCTGGGGTCTACTGGGGCATGTGCTTTTCATCCTGACTCACCATCTGCTTTGTGCTGGAGGGATATTATTAGAAAGACCCACAGGGCACACCTGCATCCTACCTATAGGAGATCGGGAAGTTTTGCTAATGTTGTTTTTCATACCCACTTTCTTAGTTATGATTTCTATTGCTGTAAAGAGACACCATGTCCACAGAAACTCTTATAAAGGAAAGCATTTAATTCGAGTTGGCTCAGAGTTCAGAGGTTTAGTCCATTGTCATCATGGAGTGGAGCAGGGCAGCAAGCAGGCAGGCATGGTGCTGGAGAAGTAGTTAAGAGTTTAACATCCAGATTCTCCGGCAGCAGGAGAGACTCTGGGCCTGGCTTGAGTATTTGCAACCCCAAAGTCTACTCCCAGTGGCACACTTCCTCTCTCAAGTCCACACTTCCTAATAGCAGCACTCCCTATGAGCCTATGGGGGACGTTTTATTCAAACCACCATACTCACCAAGGAAATGTGGGAAATTGTGTGCAGACACTGTCAGTGTGGAGAGGTTGTTTAAAAAGTATAAGGCATCACTGAGTGACGGCTGTCTTTGTAGACTTTATGAACCAGCCAGAGGTTTTATTATTCATGGGTGGCCCCAGTGGAAAGTCTTAGGGCAAGGAATAACATAGCTACTTTTATGACTTGGTAGGCTGTAAAGCCATTTCCTTCAGGTTAGAACATTCCATCCAGCAGGGAAGCTCATTATGAAAGGAAGTAAACAACTCCAAATAGCATTAGGAAGTCCCTGAAACTGGCCAGACTCCCTAGGCTCCTCCTTCCTCAAGAGTATAAAGAAAGTAAAGATGGCTGAGCATCACTCAGATAAGCCAAGTTGCAACAAAGAGTCTCAAACAGCCAGTTTGCCTAGAAGTTGAGCCTGCTGAGCTGTCTAAAGAGGCTCAGATAAACTGAGCCACCTGGAAAAGCCATTCTCTAACCTACAGAGCTGCCTGCAGGTCATGTGTTCCACATTTCCAGCGTTTGTGAGCTGATGGAGGAAGGTCATTGGCTAATAAAGGAACTGCCCTGGCCCATTTTATTGGTTAGAGGATAGGTGGGAGGAGAAAACAGGACAGAACGCTGGGAGGAAGAGGAAGTGAGGTCAGAGTCTCGACATCTCTCCTCTCTGGAGCAGACACCTGAGAGAGACGCCATGCCCCGCTCCCGGCATGAAGCTCCAACCCAGGATGGACTAGGCTAGAATCTTCCTGGTAAGACAGGTTCTCACAGATTATTAGAGATGGGTTGATCGGGATGTGAGAATTAGCCTGTAAGTGCTAGAGCTAAAGGGCCAAGCAGTGTTTAAAAGAATACAGTGTCCGTGTAATTATTTCGGGGCATAAGCTAGCCGGGCAGGTGACTGGGGTGTTGGGGACGCAGCCCCGCCACCCCTATTACTACATATTGGGGACGCAGCCCCACCGCCCCTATTACTACAGTGAGCTGTCACTATCTTGGGGTGGACTTTGGTGATACAGCAGTCTTTGAGTCATTTCTACTCCTGCAAGTAACCCCTCACCTATTTTCTTAGTGTTCTATTGCTGTAAAGAATTACCATGACCAAGGTAACACTTATAAAAGAAACCATTTAATTGGGGCTTGCTTACAGTTTGAGAGGTTTATTCCATTATCATCATGGTATGCGGGAGGGGCACACAAGCAGACATGGTACTGGAGAGCTCTACAATGAGAGCTCTACATCTAGATCCACAGGCAGCAGGAAGAGACGGTGTCTGGCTTGAGCATTTGAAACCTCAAAGCCTACTGCCGGTGACACACTTCCTCCAATAAAGCCTCATCTCCTAATTCTTTTAGTCTTTTCAAATAGTGTTATTCCCTGGTGATTAAGCATTCAAATATATGAGCCTATTGGGCCATTCTTATTCAAATCACTGCACCTGTGTTCCTGTAAGTAATAAAATACCTATGAAATTCATTGTTTTATCAAGTTCGACTTTGGTGATATATGTACTTTGGTCTGTTGTAGGCTCCCTATCTGAAGAGAGTAGATTTATATACCTGTGAGTGTACGTGTGTGTGTGTATGTGTGTGTGTGTGTGTTGCATAACAGAAGATCACTAGGCTAGCACAATGGAGAATGGATTGGAGGCCAAGAGGCCAGATGCTGAAGCATCAGACGAGGAAGCCCGAGTGTCTGAGATTAAGTTGGGGCAATGAGAATGGGATGAGGGTTGCCTCTGGGTGAAGTCTAGAAGGCACACAAACAAGGACACTCACTGAAGAAGGGAGAATATTCAATATACTTCCCTGCCTTCCCTAGTCCTCATTTTAGCATCTACCGAGGCTCCTCTTTGGTCCATAAGGTCAAATTTAATTTTTCAAGTGCATTTCCCCAAGGAAATAGTAGAATAAATGAAGGAACCTAATGAAGGTGTGTAACTATGTTCCTCTAGTACAGCTTTTACTCTTCTGCTGAGTATGGAGGCCTAAACTCCATCATGAAGCTGATCAGGGTCTTGTTCCTGTGGGTATGGTGACCTTGAGGTCATAACTGTCCCCTTCTTTTCCACCCGGTAAACGAGCCCTAACGGATCCATGCAGAATCGTGAAACTGCATGGTTTATGGCATGAAATGTATCCCACAAAATACGTTTTGAGAGCCCACAAAGCAGGTTCCATAGGAAAAGGTCATTCACAGTGATGTTTCACAGTTTCCATGTCTGCTGCTGTAGAGGTTAGAGGGTCCACAGGAAAGACCAGAGGAAGGAGGCTGAAATGATCACGGGTGCCTTCTGGAGGAGGGCGTGGCTGGAGCTGTGTGCCTCTAAGAATAGAAAGATTACCCCAGCAAGGTGAAAACCAGAGGGACAGCTGCAAGGCAGGACGACAGTAGGGTCATTTGCTAGAACCAAATGGTGGGATGCTGGAGAGACTCTGAGATGTCCCCAAGGACCCAGATTCTCAGGCTTCATTTTTTTTGTCAGACCCTCTTCTCTCGATTGCAGTCACGATCTGTGGTTTGCTCTTAACCAATAACGCATAGCAAAGGTGAGAGGGTGCCATGCTGGAGATCAGATTATGTAAGATTATGGCTTCATCTTCCCAGCAGACTCTTTTTATTGCCTTCTCAACTTGCACAGTTTGCAAGCCGATGGAGAGGCCCACATGGCAAGGCACTGAAAGTGGCCTCTAGCCAAAAGTCAGCTGGGAAATGCTGAAGCAAGTTCAGCTTCCCTCAGGGAACTCCACTGTGCCAATGGTGGCATGAGCAATTAGTTGAGGTGGATATGAGCCCAGTGAGCCCTCTGCTGGGGTCCCAGCCCTGGCTGGCTTGCTTGACAGAAAACCCAACAAAGATGGGTCTGTGTTTCTAACACAATAACTGTGTGATAATAAAGTGTGTATTGAGAGACAAACCAGAGAAATGGCTGTGTGAGCATGAGGACCAAAAGTTAATCCTCAATATCCATATGAAAAACCCTATTATCCCAGCCTGGGGAAGTAGAGAAAGGTGGACCCCTGCAATACACAGGCAGGTCAGCCTAATTGTTGACCTCCAGGTTCATTAGAGACCCTATCTCCACAAATGAGGTGGAGTGAGTTTGAACAAGACTCACATCAGCATTTGGCCTTCCTGTTCATGTACACACGTGCACCCCCATACCTGCACAGAAAATGTGTGTTGTGGCTACCAGCAAAAGCTAACCGATACATTGACTTCAGATGTGTCCTGACCACCTCTGACTGAACGTTCTTCTCTGTAAGTAGTGTACATGTGGACCACCTCTTGGGTTTGGTTAAGGAATTCAATAAAACAAGTCGGGGAGTGTCAACATTTTGCAAAGTTTATGGCAGGTGTTCAATCTATGGTCACTACAGCTATTGTCACCCCCACCCCAAATAAAGGAAAAGCAATTGCAATAGGTTTTAAAATAAGTTGTGTATGTTCTGCCACCAATTGGGGGATACTCATGGCTTTATTGACTCCTCCTAGATATTACACTCCAGGACAGGGGGAATCATCGCTAAATGCTGTAGCATCTCACAGGCTCTGACTCTGCACCAGTCACAATCTAACCCCATCCTCCAAAGAATCCCAGGGTCCTTGTAAGACAGGACAATTCAGCCTTTGTCAGGGAAGAGAAGGGCGGCTCTGAGTTGGTTCTCAAGTCAGCATTCCCAAGTCAATGTCTTTGTTTAGAACACTGCACTTTTTTTCATGCCTCTATCCTACTCAGCTTTCAACACAGCAGCTGGTGGATGCTAGTCACTTCGAAGTTGCGAGACAGAATGAGGAGGGTGAGCATATTCTCTACTGCGTTTCCAGAGAAGTTTGGCTGAGCCAACAGAGTTGGAGTCTTTGGGACAGATTTCCTTGTATTCGTGCTGTCTGTTTTCTTTCTCTTTTTTGCTCTGTATTAATTCAGCCATCACCCATCACTGCCTGTTGCGTCTCACATTCCTCTCCTTCTATAGTTTCCCCAGCCATCTGAGCAAGCATGGGTGAGCATGCATGCACACACAGCACGATTTCCCCCTTCTGAATTAGTGACTGAGCATGGATGAGTGTGCATTCACACACTGCACGATTGCCCCCTTCTGAATTAGTGACTGAGCATGGATGAGCGTGCATTCACACACTGCATGATTGTCCCCTTCTGAACTAGTGACTGAGCATGGATGAGTGTGTATGCACACCCCTGCACAGATATACCCCCACCCTGTTTCTGAATTAGTAACACTGTGACAGAAAAGTAGAGAGCCCATCACACACTTTTGTGAGTTTCCTGTTCATCTACCTTTTCTGTTCTCAAGGACTGTACACTGTCAGACAAGCTTCTGTGACACATGGTTAGCAAGGGGTCCCCAGAAGGACTTTGAATGACTGGCACGAAGAAGAAACTGATGGAAACATACCATTCTGGTATGCTCTCTCTCTCCTTCCTTCTTTCCTTCTTTCCTTCTTTCCTTCTTTCCTTCTTTCCTTCCTTCCTTCCTTCCTTCCTTCCTTCCCTCTCTCCCTCCTCCCTCCCTCCCTTCTCTCTCTCTCTCTCTCTCTCTCTCTCTCTCTCCATGTATTTGTGTGTGTGTGAGTTCATATTAGGGGGTGCAGAAATTGAGTGCCTTCCTCACTTTCTCTCCACCTTACTTTTTAGGCAGGGTTTCTCACTGACCCAAAGATCACTGATTCAGCTAGACTATCTGGCCACTGAGCCCCTGGGATCCTCCTGCCTCTGCCCTACCTCCCCACTTGTTTGGGACTGCAGGATTGCCCCATCATTTTTATGTGTCCTGGGAATCCGAACTCGGGTTTCCATGTTTGTAGAGAAAGTACCTTATCTATGGAGCCATTTCCCCAGTGCTGCTTTGGACATGTATTGTCTTTAAAAAAAAATTCACAACTATTTACCTATTTATTTTATTTGTGTGCGCACTTACACACATACACACACACACACACACACACACACACACACACACACACGGGCATGTACCGCAGTACACATGTTGAGGTCACAGGATAGTCTGTAGGAATCAGTTCTCTCCTTTTACCATGTGGGGCTTGGAATCAAAGCCAGATTGTCAGACTCGGCAGCAAGTGCCTTCACCCACTGAACCATCTTGTGAGCTCCTGACATGAACCTAAATGGTCTCTGAAACATAGTACATTCCATTGATGCATCTACCAACCTTCCTTACAATTAAAACTGATGGTAGAGGAAATAAGGATGGAGAAGAAATGGAAAAAAAATTATTTTTTGTCCAAAAGCAGCTGTGATGACACAGTGTTCTGAGCGGGAGAGCTCTGAAGTGACAGAGATTGGACAGGACAGAAGGATGGACTTTCAGCCTCAGGGTTTTTGTTTGCTTTCCATTGTTGTGGTTTACTCTGTTGTTGTTGTTTTCCTCAGAAAAAAGAGAGGTTCTTCTCCAAAGGTCTTCATTTACACCTGAGTGGTGGAAGGTGCAGGATTTTATAGATGATACCCCGACTTGTAGGGCAATGGTATAAGATGTTTGCTATTAGCGTGCAATTGATAACATAGTGTCTGACATAGGCCTCTGATACATTAGGATATGGTAGATGAGATGGTCTTGGGCTCTAGAGATTGCCATATTTCCATCTCTCAAACAGCTCATGGAATGTACCTGCTTGTGAACTGTAGGCTGAGGTGAAAGGGGCTGCTGCCACAGAACTGTAGCTCAATTCATGTTGGAGATGACGGTGATGGTGATGGTGAAGGTAACTGATGATGGAGATGATGGTGAGGGTAACTGATATTGGAGATGACAGTGATGGTGATGATAAAGGTAGCTGATGATGGAGATGATGGTGATGGTGATGATGATGAGGGTAACTGATGATAGAGATGATGGTGATGGTGATGATGATGGAAACTGATGTTGGAGATGAACGGTGATGGCGATGATGATGAAGGTAACTGATGATGGAGATGATGGTGATGGCGATGATGATGAAGGTAACTGATGATGGAGATGATGGTGATGATGATGAAGGTAACTGATGATGGAGATGATGGTGATGGTGATGATGATGAAGGTAGCTGATGTTTGATGACGGTGATGGTGATGATGATGAGGGTAACTGATGAGGGACCCCAGCAGGGGACTCACATCCTGATCTTAGGCCACAGCCTTCTTTCCTTGGTGATGTATCTTTGGCAGTTTTTTAGAACAGGTTAACTGTATAATCACCCTCACTGCCCAATGTTCTTCCTGTGTCTCCTGAGACATCAGCTTTCGTAGCAATCCAAATTTCCTCCCTCTGTTATCACTCAAGGAATCTGTCCCTGGGATCTCAAGGTGGAATGAATGTGTATGCAGAGCCTCTAATGGGGTAAGCTGGTTGCTAACTGGTTAGAATAAATAAAGCCATTGTAAAGACCATAAATATAAAACCAGGATAAAGAAACATTGCCTTCCCAGTACTCAAGACATCTCTTCTGTAAGCACAAGTAAGGTGATGGCTGGAAGTTCCTGTCAGTGGCCCCAGATGGCATGGTCAGCTGGGCATGTGTGGTGGAGGGAGCAGACAGCTCTGCTGAGTGGCTTCAGGTCATATGTCAGCTCATGGCATGTTGTCTTGTTGTAACAATGACCCCCCCCCCCATCATCGGAGAGCATGAGTCAGGTTTTGGAGCAATCAACATTATGGACAGCTGAGTCTGATAGGAAAGACCAGGGAGTGTGACGGCCTTCACATTTCTAGCAATTTTACGGAAATGCCCATTTTATGAAACAATCTCCCAGCCGACCTGCATTTACTATGGTAATATTATTCCCTGGAATGGAATAATGAGTGTGGTGTGTACACAGTAATTAATTTCACAATTTTTTTTTTTTTTTTTTTTTTTACAATTTAACTTCAAGAGCCCAAACCCAACAAGTCAGCTTTGGGGAATCATAAATAAAGTCCCAAGGAAGGGGCTTTGTTTGAAAGTAAGTTTGTAAGTGGCAACAAGGCTATTGTTCTTTGGTCCCTCACACCACACGTTATCATGAGAGAGAGAAAAAAGCAGAAACAAATAAGAAGCAACTTTCATTTAGGAATGTAAGGTTGTCCGATCTCTGGTTTTGGGAGATGTAGCCATGAAGAAGGCAGAAAGGGGATGTGTCGTGTAACGAAGCTGGCAGAAGCCAGAGAGGAAGGAGAAGCTAGAGGTGACGTGCCAGCTCTGAGATGAGATAATCGCTGTCACAGAAGAATGGGGAATAGAAAATACTGGTGTGTCTGACCTAGCGAGCCTCTGCAAAGACATTTGGAGATGCTTTTCTCGGCACTTGATCTGAGTCGCTCTGGGTGGAAGCCCCTGGTCGTCTTTGTGGTCGTGCACAATTCTAACAATGCCTTAGATAACATTAAGATTTCTCCTAGCTAGAGAACAAGCCATACCTTTGGCTTAAGTAGGTACTGAGTATGAGTAGGTACAAAGGCCTGAGAATGGACGCCTTTGTTTCTGAATAGAAGGAAAACCCCACCTGGGGGCATCCGGAGGACCAAACACCTTGCCAGCACCTGGAAATAGCATGGCAAGAATAACGCAAGCTACAACGCAGACTAAGCTCATTCCTGCTGCCGCTTCAGTTTGATGAGGGAGAGGAATCAATTCTCAAAGTAGCGAGGACTGTAGAAATATTGGTACCTCGAATGCGCTGCAGCGTGGATGGGATAGAGCCGCTTAGGGACCGGAAGGCAGGTCTGTGCACACAGAGACAGCATGAGCAAATCTAATCAATTCAGCCTGTGCCAATGTTCTTCATGGAGGGACATTCTCCATTGCTGGTTGGGAAGTCTCTGCACCCACCATAGATTATGGGAGGAGACATTTGCCCTTGCCACCATCACACCACACTGTTTTCCGGCCTGTCTGAGACGGAGAGACTTGACCTATCTCGTATTCAATCTAGCTAAGCGGGGAGCAAAATGACCATGGAGTTTGGGTTCTCCTCCGAGAGATCCCATTAATAGCATTGGGAGTCAGCCTCCCTGAATCAATGAGCCTGGCTGTGTATTGCATTTGTTTTTGACATTTCCAAATCACCATTGAAATCTGTTCAAGCTGTCCGGGGTCCAGAGAGCCAAGCCTTCAAGGGCAAATGCTCTGTCCAGTGCAGAGTCCGGTAGTTTGCTGAATGATGTCCTGAAAATCCCAACAGAAGCCCAATGAACTGACTTCCCCAACACAAAATCTAACCCCTTGTAAACACATGTAAAGTGGAACACATCAGGAGGGGGGAATGCGAATTAAATAATCCCACACTAGCTCCAAATAGAGTATATTAAGGTTTTTCTTTATTAAAAGGGAAACTCCTGGAACAGGAATGGGGGTCCAACATCCAGGTGTGGAGCGTAGGAAGAGAGGGAGTGAGTGGACAGGCTGTGGCTTTTGCTACCCAAAGCCACGCCTCAACCTGGTCCAGCCTCTCAAAGGCCATTAGCTACTGGAGGTTCCCCATCACTTCCCCCTTTTGTCTAAATGAGAGAGTTCCAAACCCAATACAAAACTATATACAATAAGAACAGATATCAAGTATAAAAATTAGAATTGCAACCAGCATAAACAATATTAAACAAAGAACATATGCTAAATGTCTCAATAATCATTTTATCCTTAAAGAGTCTAAGTCTTGTATTAGAAATGGCTTGGCTAAATCATAAGAAGAAGGTAACTACGACAATCTAATCTTCAACCCCATCGAAGGCCCGAGAAGGGAGATGATATTACTTGAGTAAGCAGGAAGTGCAATCAAGCAGCTTCCAAAATGTACAGTAGATGACAGAGACAACTGACTACCCGGGCAATCACCCAAAGTCTCATTTGCAATGTTCAAGCAACCAACTTTGGCTAAGGCCTAAAGTAACTGACAGACCATTTTCAGAGGCAGGAAAAAATTTCAAAACTGTCTTTCCCTGTCTTAGCAAAGCTTGGCAGTCTTTTTTCTCGTATCCTGCTTGTCCAGTCTGGGCACCGTGCATTTTGTCAGTGATCAAGGCATGGTCAGTTCCTTGCCCACTGGCTAGTTTTGCATAGAAGAAAACAAGCTCCAGGTAGAGTGTCTTTGGTGCTTAACGTTCTCTCGGGAATAGATGGGTGATGCCAGGAGCAGTCGTGTCTCACGTCAGAACCCTAAGCTATTTAAGTGTCATGTTTTAGAGTTTCACATGGACCATCACCTGAGCCACCTGGGTATAACGATGGCCCAGAAAGCAGGAAGCAAGAGCCAGTGCACTTGCCGTTAGACATCAGATACTGGTTTGGGAAGCAATAGGCCCTCCTGAGGGTGCTCTGTAGCGGGGCTACTTACCTTTAGTTTTAGCTCTCATGATGACCAGAGAGCAAGAACACCTGAACACCTGAAATGAAGCTGGACTCTCGCAGTCTCTATGGCTGTTCTCTTGGTGCCTTCTCAATATGTCACAATATATTAGATCTGTCTTTGTTCGCAAAATCGCAGGTGACAGGAAACTCACTACCTACCAAGACAGCCCATCTGGTGTTGGGCTTCTCTTACCTGGGGCTAGGTAGTAATAAGTCTCCGTACCCTGCTTTATCACATAAGCAAACAGGCAGCTGTGAACCCATATAATGGTTAACAAAGGTTGCTTGCCGAGCTGGATTTTGTCCGTAAAATATAATTTGCCCATCACTGATCTAGTATGAAAGTGCTCTTCCTTGTTCTGAAGAAATGCAACTATGTCTTTGGTGTTCTGGATTGACCTGCAGGGGTCACGTAGATCTGGCAAGACAGTCCCTGGAAGTTGGTGGCACCTCTTTCTGAGCATCTTTCCTTTCACCTACTGCCTTGGCTGGTCCCAGTATCCGTTCCAGGTCTTTCTTACCTCTGCAATGAAGTCTAGCGGTTAATTGCTTAACTGCAAAGGAAGGACATAGAACCCACCACTTCCTTTCCTATGAAACGCTGGTGTCTTTCTGCTTCCTCTCCTCCTCCTGGTCAAGTCTCATCACTTCCCACACTGGTCCACGTTCTATGAGTCAAGGTGCTGCAGCTGTGTGGACGGGCCCTGCTGGTCACCCTACATTTCTGGCTAGCACATGCTCTGTTCATCTCCCTGTAGCCTTTATCCCACAGAAGCTGAAGTTGTGGGGACAGCAAGGAAGACACAGGAAGATCATTTGGAAAGGGCGGTCCCGCACTACCTGGGAAGAAGCACGGAATCAAGTTTGGACTCTGCCCTGGGACTGGCTGTCTGAGACTCACATACTGATTCATCCTCTTACATGTGTGACAGAAGCCAGTGCAACAGGGACACGAAAGCTTCAAGATTTATGAGCACTGGAGAAAGTCGTTAACAGGTGGATATTATAATCTTGCATGTTTGTTTTAATTATTTATGATCATTACACACACATATAGTACCTAGGGTGATTTTTGATGCTTGCATGCGTGACATCGGCATCTAATAAGAATATCCACTACATCAAACATTTGTGTGTGTGTGTGTGTGTGTGTTAAAACATGTTTGAAATTCTTTCTCAAGGCACACATGCTCAGCAGACTGAGATGGGAGGTTTGAGAGTTTTAGGCCAGTCTGGAATATATAGAAAGACCCTGTCAAATGAAAGAAAAAAGAAAGGAAGGAAGGAGAGAAGGAAGGATCAGTTCACATTCTTTTCCTCATATTTTGAGATATGCATCGTGATATTGTTATGCGTAACCACTCAGCTGTGTGGCAGAACCCTGGCAATGATTCCTCCTGACTGTAGCTTTGAACCTGGAGACTTTCCTCAGCCTGTCCTCTCCTGCTCCTGTCTGCTATGCGCTCCTGCATTCTCTATTCCTATGAGATCAGCATCTCTAGATGCTACACAGTGTGTGACTAGCTATGTGTGGTGGTTGATTGAATCTGGACTCAACTAAAAGGTAGGCCTCTGGGTCGTCCTGCGAGGAATTTTCCCAATCTGATTATTTGAAGTGGAAAGATCTATTCTAAACATTAGTGGCCCATTCTGCTTTTATTGTTCTGAGCTTGTTTGTTTTGTTGTTTTTTGCTTTTTAACCACTTGCCTGACTTGCCTTCTCTCTTGTTGGCAAGTTCATCTACTTTATTGCTGGCTCTGCCACATCCTTCACTGATATTAGGACCCAGCTTTGGCTCCCAGTATGGACTAAAGGTCAACCCTCCAGAAACCTTTGGGACCTTCAGCACCAGCTTAGGAATGACAGCAGCTTTCTCTAGGGAAAAAAATAACAATGCCGTCTGAGGTCCCTGCCTGGCTTCTGCCTGGCTTCTGCTTGGAAGACCTAGCAGGGGGTTCGACAATATAGATGAATAAATAAATGGAGAAAAGGCCAAATTTGCAGACCATCACTACCAAGGAAAGCCTCAGAGATCCCTCCTCCATCCCACACTCTCAAAGTCTTCCAAGAGGGAGTGTCTCCATGCTCCGGAGATACCGGACACCATGTGGGTCCTGAGAAGGTGTGACTCTCTATAAGGTCTGTCTTCTCATCAGCCAGGAAGAGAACAGCAGTCTGGAAAGAGTGAGGGATGGAGCTGGGACTGTTCCTCTGGAGAGGTGGCAGGAGCGCCTGTCGTGGGGCTGGTGGAAAGGGAAAGGATGTCCCCACGTGTGCGTGCCTTTCAGATATGCCCTGGTGGTGGAGGTGGTGGTGGTGGTGGTGGTGAGATCTGAGAATCTGCTAACCACAGGGTCTAGGTTCTACTTCGAAGGTACCCACTGCATTTGGCTGTTTGTCCCCTGAACCTCAGAGACCGTGGTCCCAGCCTGCTTTTGCAAGGACTCTTTTTGAGCCGTGGGGGTGTATTTTGGATCGGTTCTGGAGAACCAGAAGATGTACTGTACACCTTACAGAAAATGTGTGCTCACATTCATGTACCCCAAGGACCTGTTTAACTGTGGCCTTTTGGTACGAAGACTCCATTTTAGTGAGGATGTTAAGTTACTTTGCCGCGTCCTATAAACTGTAAACAACTGGGACGCACCCATTCTAGCCTGAGAGGCAGCGAATCTACAAAGAGGAAGGCACCTGGAGGCAGATTTTTGAGTTCCTGTAACTAGACACCAGATGCGTTGGCAGGGAGTCATGGGGCTGGAGACAGAGCGGTTACTAACCTAGCAGACATCCTCCGGTTCTCCGAGAGGTAGGAGGAGCTCAGAACCAAGAGATAGCGACCAGAGCTTCCATGATGAGGACAGAGCAAGAGCAGATGTCCAGAAAGGAGAGAAGGAGGCCAGGAAAGGGGAGGCACCTCTCTTACCCAAGTCCCTAGGTCCACAAGTACTCCACGTGGGTGGGGGCGTCTCACACACACCACGCGCCCCCAGCCACATTCGCTGGCTCATCTCTGCATTCCTATAGGCGTCAGGCCTCCACGGGCCACGTCGCCGCCACCTGCTGCTGTAAACCCAGCACTTGGGAACGTGCATTATTATCATTTTCCCTCCATCCACCCTCACCCAGGAGGTCCTTGATACACCGGACCAGGCTGAGGCCAGGTCTTCCCCGACCCACTCCCCAGCAGCGACGTAGAGGTAGAGGGAGGAGCTCTGGCCGGCAACACCAGCCTTCCCCTGCCCCCTCCCCCACCGAAGCTCCCCTCCTCTCCCTCTTCGTTCCCCTCCCTACTCTTCCCCTCCCCTCTGCCGCAGCCTAGCTCCTAGCGCGTCAGCGTGGGCTTCCCGGAGCGAGTCGCTAGGTAACAGGGCTGGCTCCGCAGACCCGGGCCAGGGAAGCCCGCGCGCGTCGTCAGCATCAGCGGGGTGGGGGACTCACTGAACCTCCCCTGTCGGGGTCTGCAGACCCCCCCCGGGCTGGCTAGCGGTCCCCTCCCTGGATGCCTTAAGGGTGCTGATCACTGTTGTTGAGCTACCCCTCTCCTGCGGGGACCCCGACGTCGCCGCCCCCTCCGACTTCCTAGCTGGTGTGCACCACTCTCAGTGCGGCCAGGTGGGCGACCCTCGGCTGCGGTTGCGGTGGTGGCCAGTAAGCTGCGATCTGGGGCCGGGTGGGACTACGCCACTATCGGGGCGTCTCGGGCCACCGCGGCCGGCAGACCGGCCATGTGCTAAAGTTTCTGGGGCTCGACTGGCCAGCGGGTGCACGGCGCGGGGCGCAGAGCGCGGTGGGTGGGGCGCGCGGTGCTGCCCGCCCCTGGCCCAGCAGGGCGCAGCTCTGTGCGCTCTCACGCTTTCTTTCTCTCCTTTCCCGGGCGCTGCTGTCCTCAGAGATCTTCCTCCGAGCCCAGGCGCGGGGCATGAGGAGCCCCCAAGTATCGCCTGCAGACAACCCAGCCACGCGCACACCTCGCCAGCCGCTGACGGGGACATGAGCAGTTCGATCCAGCTCTGGTGCCTGGTGGCCAGCCTCAGCCGGCAGCGGCCAATGGGTCCTTGCTGCCTGGGAGAATGAGGAAGGAACCCGCGGCCACCTCTCTCTCCTCCTTCTCGCCTTCCTCTGGCTCCCGCGCCCCGGGCCCGGGCCAGGCTGTGGCTCTGCTGCGTGCCCTGCGCGCCCCCCACCTGCCTCCGGATGCTCTTCTCGGTAAGCCAGGCCCTTAGCCTCGGGAACAAAGCCCCTTCGCAGGGCTCGGAAGCAGCCTCCAAGCCCCCTCTCCATTCACCACCCAGTGCCTGGAATTTGTCCCCAAACCCTACTTGAGTCTGAACTGCCAAGGTGCCTTCAAGACCCGATGTTTTCCTGGGCTATCTGGGAGACAGCAGCGGGCTTGACACGCAGGCAAGCAAGAGACCTGTTTGGTCTAGATAAGCATCTATGTGTGAAACCTAGATTCGGACTTAGTCACTTGGGGGACCCTGATGTTTGGTAGGTGTCCAGGCATTGCTGGATGGTGTATCTTCAAACCGCTCCAAGGAAAACAGGTTCTCATTCTCAGTATTTCAGATCAGGAAACTGAGGCCCAGAGTGATTGGATATGCTAATCAAGGTCACGAGGTGGAAAGCAAGGTGCTCACCACCTCATCACACTGATCCTTTTGTCACAAACACGCCTGTCTCATTCCCTCCACTAGCTGCTCCCGCCTCAAGAGCCTCTGCATGTGTGTGAAAAGACGCCTTCCAATGACGGCTGAGACGGGATAAATTGCTAGTAGAATGCATTTTCCATTCACCCCTTCATCTAATGCTGCCAATCATGACGTGTGGTAACTGTGAAGCGTCCTCTTAGTTCAGTTGGGGGTATGTTGTGTGTGTGTCTCCGGGGGGTGTGGGGGGGAATCAATACATTTCCTTGTGCTTTCTTCCCTGGCTGTTTTCCAGGGCTCTTGAAGGATGGAGAGGGGTTTCAGTTATTCCTATGCGTGTTTTTCTGTGCTGGGTGCGCAAGCAAGTTCAGCCTCACTGGGCATCCTTAGACTTTTCTCCTCGGCAAGCCCCAGCAGCAGCAGCACCTGGGTTGGTTGTGCAAGTATTAGAGATAGCGAATTCGCAGGAGCTGGGGGCTGATTCCGTATGGCCAGAAGGCAGAGGCCACCTGGGTCCTGACTCATAGTTGCCGTGGCTCTGTGTGTCAGCAGAACTTTACACTTCTGGGCCCAGAGGGAGATGGGACAGGCCTTGACACAGACATGAGGCTCTCTGCTCGCCCAGCCTCCCTGACATGCAGCCTGTGACTCTTTCCCTAAGTGCATGTAGGTAATCCTAACCACGGAGGCCATGGGAAATCGTTTGGTCTTTGTCTGAACATCTGTTTAGGTGTTGAGTATTTAAGTCACCTTTCACCTCCATGTGGAAAGTGATGGTGTTGCGCAGGGGAAGACCCTTTGCCCCAGGGACCTCAGTGTCTGTGTTAACAGAAGGATCTGGGCTGGGTTGAATGATGTCTCAGATCCCTCCAAGGTTCAGGACTCTGGGTCCGAGAACTAGCGGGTCACAAGCCTAAACTAGGCTTTGGGAGGCCCATATGTCACAGACATAGGGACTGAATAGATTGTTGATTTCCAAGAAGAGGATTTGGTGCTCAAAGAGCAATGCCAGTCAGGTTCAGCCAAAGGAGGTGATGCCCCTGCTTCAGTGGATTATTTATTGGGCCAAAACATAGTGGCTATAAAACGTTCCAAGTTGCCAGACTGGGGTTATGGAATAGGTTAGGCATTTCAATTGGAGAGATGGCTTTGGCCGCTTGAACTGATCAAATTCAATGTATCACCTTGACACACAGCGGGCTGGGAAGCAGCATGGCTAACAAGCCTTGCTGCCCTCTGAAAAAAAATCAGCTACATTTTGTAAGTGAATCCAAGCCTGAGCCATCAGCGAGTAACCAGTCGGGAATGGTTTGGTCTCCTGCCTCTTCTCTCTGCCGATTATGTTAGTGCCAGGCAGAGTCCACCGAGTGCACTCATAGAGGCTGTGAGGAGAAAGGTGGCCAGCGAGGGTGTTCAGACCCTCACTAAATTTTATTTTATTTGGGGCCTCTTATTAGAGCTGAATGCCTCAAGTTGACCTATGGGCTGTTAATGGGTTGTCGCCATTCTTTTAAAGTTGTAGATTAATGAGCCTTTTAAAGCAGTACCGAATCCCAAGTCAAACGGACACATGTCACCTTTTCCCGGAAACTCTGTGCCCAGCAGGGTTTGGTGGCCATTTGAAACTCACGAAGCCAGAAAAGAAGCTTCCTTTCTTTTTGGCATGCTCGTGGGGTTGTTGAAGAGAAAACAATGCTTCTTGGTGGTGGTATTAATCTCCCAGAATTGTGTGTTTTAGGTCCTCGTGATTAATGGGTACAGTTTTGAATAAAAAATGAATACAGAGAAACTATCTTCATTAAGTTGCTCCTGAAGATGACAACGTAATTATGAAATAACGATTTTTGGATCATATATCATACTGCTAGCACCCGAAACTGGGTTACACGATACACCATTGATCCCCATTCTGATATTTAATTTTTAATCCATCAGTTTTCTCACATCTTTGGGGCTTTCCCCTGCACACACATGCACAACGCCCTGAAAATGAACGATGCAGAATAGATTTCCTCCTTTTCAGTTTTGCTTGGTGAAACCCACTCTCTCTCTAGAAGGTCTCAAAACCTGAATTCTTCCACACAGTACCTAGGCTGGCCTCTGGCTAAGATGCATCTGAGGTGCCTAGATTTCTGTGGGAGGGCGAAGGCTATGAAGGGTGCATAAATAAATAACAAGGAAAAGGTGATTCCTCTGTGGGCTTACCCTGTTGGATTGGGAGTGAGGCTGTTGGCTTTGATGGTGGGACATGTTCAGCACGGTGGGGTCTCTGAGGTGTTCCATTCTACACAGTGATTGTCACTAAGGATAGTTGCATGGACAGAGCATAGAAGGTGTTCGAGAAAAGGAAGTGGCTGGGAAACTAGCTCTCCTGCTTGTTAACATGACTTCGTGCGTTGGGACAGTTTACTCCCACTCTCTAGGTCTGGGCTCCACTCTGTATGACGGGGCTTTATGTTTGCATATAAATGTGTATGGTTAGTAACAACCGGTATCTTTCAACTCTGAACTCGAAGAATCCTTAGAGTTTGCCCACAGCTGGTTATTAATAGATCCAGAATGCTGTGTACACCCAGATTATGTAACACATTCAATTAGACATCCATAGATACAATGAAGACCCAGTCACTTTGAAAGACGTGTTTTGTTGGCTTAGGTCAAGCCTCAGTGCCCCAGTACACGAAGGAACTCCCATCCTGAAAGACACGTGCCTGTTTCCCTCAGGGGCTTCGCTTGAACACATCCGAGAACATTGGAATGAGCCATGACCCCCCTCTGGGATCCATGTGGCAGGAGACACAAGAAGAGTTATATAATTTGGGTCAGTGGGGTAGGAAGAACATGACGTCCTAGCTGCAGAGCTTCAAAGTCAAGGGACTTAGGGATTTTGCCTCGTTCTCAGGCTATTCCTGGAAGGTAAGGAGGGATGATTGTAATTACTGCTTGCGTTTGTTTTGAAACTGGAAAGTACTTAATTAGAGCCCTGAACTCAGTGGAAGGTTCAAAGTGGCAGGGAACAGTAGCTGGGGACCTCCGCCAGCTTCTTCACGCAGTCAGTCCTCCTGTGTCTGGTAGGTAGGTAGCATGTTGCCTGGGGCAGGGGAGAGGGAGGGTCAAGGCCTCCTGTGAAGTCACTTTCACCTAGAGCGAGAGAAAGCAGCCACCTGACCCGAAGCATCTTGTCCCTTACGGAGTGGTTATTGTTCACCTTGTGTGTTAGTTGAGGAAGCTGCGCTCTAAGAGCTGATGACCCTTCAGAACTTACAGAGGTATCAAAATGGCGCAGCCGGGCGTGATACTGAGCGCCCTGCAAGGGTTTAAGCCACCCCACACCGACACTTCTGTCCTCTGCTGCCGCAGAGTGTCTGCTAACCAAAGTGCGTCCTTCCTCCCAAATTTTTAAATAATGCCACTGTACTAAAAAAAGCTTATGGAAGATTTGACGTGGAGACCATATGGAGTGATTCAGCTATTGATAGAACTCTTGAATTGTACTTTTTTTTAAAAAAAAAAAAAGAAAGAAAAAGGACATCAGATTTCTTTTAAGCACATAAAATCGAATACATGTGTCCCCAAAGAGGGTCAGAACTAAGCCAGGTGTGACCTGAAAAAGGTTGGTGTTAGCCGTTCTTCGGGGAGAGCTAAAATAACTCCATCAGGTTCCATATGCCCCTGGGGTGCCGTGGGAAGTGATAGGCAGGATGACACCCCAGTCCCTTTAAAAGACACCTCAAGCCCATACCTGCTGACAAGGGACACAGAATCAAAGTTGCATAACAGACACTTTCAAAGGTCGGTTTTTCCTCCCCCACCCCAGGGTGCCAGCGAGCTAATCCTCCCAAATAGCACAAGCAGGGGATAGATGTGAGGATTTTAAAGTTCACTCCCAGTGCTGAGGAGGCTCAGGACTTAAGAGTGTGTGGGTTCTGAAGGGGTTCAGGATGCCTGTGGGGTGGAAGTCTAAGATGGCCTTGGAGGCTCAGCCAGGCTATGGTCCTAACGCTCTTTGCTCCTGGGTTTGCAGAACTTCTTCAGATCAGCCCTCCCAGGACCCAAGACTTCCAGGTTGCATTTGCAGCCCACAATTTATGGAGAATAAAGAGAGGTCATTGAACACGTAGTAGCTGGCTACATGGCTTCACATTCTAGGAATGAAACTTGTCCTGGTTATTTTCTCTAGCAGCTGAATGTCCAGTTCCGATGTCAGCTTTGCTTATGTCTTCCTAGTGATGTCTTAGCAAATAGAATCCCCGCCCCTTCCACCTCTTTGCACTGCCAATCTCTGGTGCCAAAAGCCTTAAGTTTCATGATAAGGTGATTCATGGGGGTAGGTGGGGGAGGCAACAGAATGAGTTAGAAAACTTGGTGGTGATTCATCTGTGATCTGTACCATACCAGCAGCCTCCTGGTGCTCAGCATGGAGTTCTTATTCATAAGTGAGGCTTCCCAGGGCTTGTTTTCAGTAAGACCCAGAGAGTCCAAACTTTGAGAGAGCAGATGGGTGCTTGGTAGCCGCAGTGAGATTTCTAGTATGTGTGACTATTAAGACAGATGACGGTGGCTTTCTGGGGTTAAAGGCTGTATCTGTTCAAGCACCTCCTGTTAGAGAGGTGTGTATTAGTACTTGATGCATTGGTGTGATGGAAAACTGAATCTCAAGGTCAGGAGGTGGTGGTGTTTATGAGGGTCAATGGATTCCCTAGTGGGTTTTGTTTCTTAATAATTTGATCTGCCACGAGCTGCTGTGTGCGCCTCATTTAGCATCAGGAAGCTAAGAAGCAAGCAGGGAATGCCCAGAGCGTTTTCCCATCAGCCCCCATTCTCGGCCTGGATCTGCTAATATAATCTGGGGATCTCACCGATGCCACATGCTCCACCCAGCTGCAGAGAAGCCAGTGGGGTCCAGATTGGCTTTGACACATCTCCGCCCACTTGGGGTTCTCTGACTTCCTTAATTCAGAAAGTGGATGATCATGATGGTCATTGTCTTCTAATGGTGGAAAAATGACAGTGCTTGGATTTTTAAGGGAAGCATCACACGCGAGCTTAAAATGATTTGTGAATGTAGGGTCTTCCCTTTCGCTTGCTTTATTGACTACTTCTAAAACAGTAAGCCCTGCTCTTTGGTGCTAAAATCTGAACGGAGACAGAGACGTGAAAAACCGACATCCCGGGCCTTCCGTCTGAGAGCAAGAGTGGAAAAATCCACCTGCTTTCTGAAAGGGAGAGCTGGAGGCTGTTCCTCCGTCACTCTTACCGGCAAGATCAACATCGCCTCTGTCCAGAAAGTCCCTGTGGGTGCAGTTTTGACACTCAGGGCTGCTGGAGGACACCCCCGTGGCACCTCCTGGAGCTACAGTGTCCATCTGTGTGGGCCTGGCACCATTGCCTCACCAGTGATGTGCCCCACTCCAGCCTGAAGTCTGGACCACGCCATCTTCTTCCTCTCAGACACTTGCCAGTTGTCAGTGGTTTCACCATCACTTAGTATGCACAGACCTTGTTCGATGCCGAGGCTACCATGGTAGACACATAGAGCTTCTGTGTGCTGTGTCCTGCTACTGCCCCTGTGAGCCTGGGACATCGCCCCTCCCCTTCGTCAGGGAAGCCATCTAAAGCCTGGAGGGCTTAGCTGTCACACAGGACCTGGAGGCAGGTTGGTGAGAGCAAGTGACCCTGGGGGCAGTCAGTGGTGTGCTTGTGAGCCCTGCTTCTCTCCCCTAGGTGCCCCGGGAAGAGCCAGCACTCCACTCTGGTTCTCCACTTTCTTCTCTAGCCATCTAGGCCAGCAGGCTGTCCCTGCCCAGTCGTTTTCCAAATGGGATCAGGTATCCGGTCTATGCAGGCTCCGGAGTGCTTATGAAAATGCAGATTATTTGGCTTTGCCGCCCATCTGTTGAATCGGAACCTCTGAGGGACCGACTGTGTTGTTTCTAACACAGTTTCCAGGTCAGTGTCATCTTGGGCGCTATGAAACTCCAGGCTGTTGCCTGTCACAGGAGTGGTCACTAGAGGCCATTTCTGCCCCAAATGTTTCTCCAAGGACAACCTCCCCTGCATGGGATCATCCCGCCACACCTCTGCGACCCTTGCGCTGGTTCCCTCGCAGCCATTCTCACTGCTCTCTCTCTCTGCCCACTACAGACATCTGTGGGGCACTCGGTGGACTTGTGTTCTCCTCTCAGCCGACTCAGGGAGTGCCAGTGCTGGCTGTGTCCCCGTAGATCCCTGCACCATCTGGTCTTGGGTCTCAGCTGCTCTCCCACTCCTTTCTAGCCTCTTGGCCTCTCGGCCAGGCTTCAATCTACCCATTTGCCCAGGTGTGCCCTCTGAGAACCTTGGGCCTGGGCGATAGGCTTATCTTACAAGAAGTGCCATCTTCTACCCCACTGCTGGAAAATCCACAGAACCTTTTCTCTTCCACCCTGGGGATGAGCCTCAACTTCTGGGGTCATCATCCCAGCTGAAGCTGACTTCAAAGTGGCCCTCTAATTTCCGGCATGGTGTTATAGGATGACTCATCGGTACTGGGTACAGGGCTGGATTGCCAATGTGGTTCTAGCAGTGTCTTTCAGAAGGAGTTTCTAGAAATAGATTGTGTCTCTCTTGGGCTAGACTGTCTCTTCAGCTACCTTAGACCCCGGCGGTCCCATCCTCGCTCTCCTTCCCACACTCACAGATCACTTGTTATAGCCGTGATATTGCGTTGGCCTGGATATAGTCTGAAGTTTTAAGTCAGCCGTCTCTGGTTTTCATACAGGTCAGTAGGGTACCTCTCTGGCTTCTTTTGTCTTCTCTGACGAAGAACGAACTCCCACAGTCCATTCGTCACCAGGGACCCTCTGGGGCCTTGACTGAGCAACTAGTCAACACTCAGACTCACTACTTGGTGACCCTCTCAGAGACTGAACTCAGAGGTGATCTGAGCTTGTGATTGGGAAGGTGGAGTCTTTGGGATGGAGCGTGTTGCTATCACATGGAACTAGGGTTTGGAGCCTGGAAGCTAGCCTACCCATTCAGCAGCGGACCATCCCCCAAAAGGCCACAGACACATCTGACCCTTCCACTCCACCTCATGCCCATGCTTTTCCTTAACTTAAGAATGTGTGGGGTGTGTGTGTGTGTGTGTGTGTGTGTGTGTGTATGTGTGAGTGGAGGCCAGACGACAGCCTCAGGACTCTTTCTTCAGAAGCTGTCCACCTTGTGTTTTGGGACATATCTCTCTCATGAGGAAACTGGGACTTACTTGCTCACTAGGCTAGTCTGGCTGACCAGTGAGCTCCAGGAAGCTACCTGTCTCTGCATCCCCAACACAGGGATTACAGGCCTGTGTCATCACGCTGGCTTTTCTATGACTGCGAGGGATCCAGCTGTGTCCTCATACCAGCTCAACAAGTACTTCGCTGACTGAGTCATTACCTCAACCCCTTAATTTGTATTTATTTATTGAATATATTGCTGGGTTTTATTATGACAGTTTCATGCATGTACATCATGTGTTCTGTTCATAGTCTTAACTCCCAGTTCCTTCTCTTGTCTTTCTTCTTTCTCTCTCACCCCACCTCTCCTCACAGTAGTCCCATTTATACTTTGATGTTATGTGTGTGTGTATGCACTTATCTCGAGATTCCGCATAAGAAAGAAAGTGTGTGAGATTTGTCTTCCTGAGTCTGGCTTATTCCCCTTAACTTAATGATCTCCAGTTCCATCCATTTTCCTGCAAATGATGCAATTTCATTCTTTATGGTGGAATAGAATTCTGATTTCTTGACCCTTCCCTTAGGTGAGAGGCATCTGAGCTGGTTCTGTATCCTGGCTGTTATGTGTGGTGGTGCAGAAAGCAGGGGTGGACGTGTGTCTCTGTGGTATGTCAAATTAGAATCCTTTGTCGACACACCCAGGACGAGTGGAGCTGCATCGGATGGACATTGCTAGCACTGGTCTTGTCCGGGTGCATTCTCCTTGCTTGTGCTGAAAGGCCAGAGGCCCAATGCTATGAAAAATGAAGGCAAATGAGGTGATGTCTCCTTTCAACAAACTCAGGGACCGTTTGGAAAAACCTGATATGTAATTACCTGTAGCTTGAATGGCTGGGATGCCTGGAGCGGGCCGAGCTGGGGAGTATAGGCTGTCTGGGGAGGATGAGAGATGAGCTCAAGTCTGTCAGGCAGAAAGGAGGCGGAAAGGGCGTTTCTGGTTGGAAGAAAGGTGAGAGTGGAAATAGTGAGGCCTCCGGGCTGGGGGAGGGGCCAGTCCTGCGTTCAAGGAAGTGGGTCTTGAATGCCAATTTAAAGGGTATTCGCTATCTTATAGGTGACAGGGAGCCATAAGAGGTTTTTGAGGAAGAGTGTGGGTTTTAAAACAATGTATGATGTTCCCAATCCTTGATCTTCTGCAATCTAAGTACAGAACAGAAAAGACGTGTGGAATGTTGAAGGAAATCCATCACACAGCAGTGGACTTGCCTGTCAGCTGTGATCATTAGCACTGCTCCTCTCTTGCACTGTTTGTTCCCATTGGCTGATCTTCCAGGAAGGTCCTGCTGTCCAGACTCTGCCTCCATTGACCTTGCTGGGGTTTGCAGCGAAAGCCAGGTAGACGCTGGCTGCAGCCCTGACTGCCCAACTCTTGTGGACATTGGCCAGCAGGAAATGGAGTGGGCAGTGTCCCAGCCTGATTCACTGAGCCATGGGGCTCCCCGTGTCTTTGCAAATGCATTCAGGATGCTTCTGGCCTGAAAACGGCCTCCCGGACCCACATCCACAGTTGAGAGAATCCAGGCCACCAGCATCCCGGAGCTTTGCACTGGCGGTGGCTACGGACAGTGCAAAGAGAGGGTCAGTGTCCACAGCTATTAAGTAAGCAGATGATTTGAAGTAGACCGTGCTCAGCAGGGTGGGTGACTTTCGCAGAGCTGGCTGAAAAGTTGGGACAGGGAGAATTACGTCCCAGGATCACAGGTGGTTACACTCAACTACCTCTATTATTTTCATCTCCCCCCAAAAGTCTCCCCTACTAGCCAGTGTACAAATCACTTGGCATTTTCTGGGGAGTAGGGCCCTGGAAGAGAGGCTTCTTCAAGACAGGCTGACAACCTTGCCATGCCAAGAATAGCAGGCGTGTACAGAGGTGCCCTCTGAAGGGTTCCCACCCCTGCTGTCAACCTAGAGAAAGGAATACGGCCATAATCAACCACAGGCGCTCAACAAGCTAAAGACCAGAGATAGGGAGAAACCAGCTCAAGTTTACTATGAATAGGAGAGGACCCAGTCACTCTGCAGCCGCCATGGTTGTTGAGGGTGGCTAGGATACAGAGCTCATTTGTGTCCTCCTGAAAATAGGCAGCTGTGCTCACGTGACCATGCTGCCCATGCGTTCTGAAACTCCCATTCCTTTCCTTCCTCGTGGAACTTACCCCAAATCTCGGGCTCGCTGACCCCTTATTTGCCCCTTGGTTTTTGAAGCTCATATGGATCTTTAATGAGAGCAAAGAGAAGAATCAGTTATCAAATCAGAACTGGATGCCAGAATCCCTATGTCTGAGAAAAGATGGGTTTGTGCCCTGTGTTGTAGATCTGGGGGTGGGGAGTGTCTCAGGTTGCATCATTGGGTTTTGGTGCAGCCTTGCACCCTGGCTGTCAGAGCCCCTACACCAACCTTGATATCTGCCTGAATTATTTCTGGGAATCACCCTCAAAGGCTACCTTCCTTCTCCGAGTCCCTGTTCTCTGGGTTCCCAGTACCTGGGACAAATTTGAATCATGCCTTCAGCAATTGTTGCACACAGCGTATGACTGAGCAAAAGGTGCTAGCTAGGCTTTGTAGCATCTCAGCTGGGATTTCTCAGTGGCCTGGATCTCTGTACTGCCTTGTACCTTCTCAGGTACATCCTCCCGAGTGTGGGAGCAGTGGGTGTCTGTACCGACAGCTGACTACAGTCAAAGCTCATGGCTTCACCAGGCACGGCTGTACCTACAGCTTCTGCCCACCCAGTGTCCATCCCCAGTGCTTCAGAACGTGAAGGGATTGTTGGTAAAGCTTTCTCAGGCCATGATCCCCAAACTTGGCCAATCTCTGTGGTGGGCCCGTCGGCTGCTGCAGTTCTGCGCACCAGTTTGCATGTCTCTGAGTGGTGCCGGTTTGCCAATGTTATCGATTCCTGTTTTAGAGAAAGGAGAGCGGAGTTACTGAAATCCTATCCTCTTGGGGTAGAAACCCTGAGAGAATTAAGGGTAGTAAGGCAGTTGCAAAAACCATGTTATTGTCAGGCAGGCTTTTAGGGTGGCTATGGTTAAGATTATTTTAGCTACACATGATGGAACATGACTTCAGTCTCAGTGTGGGGGAGGTGGAGGGAGGAGGGTTAGGAGTTCAAGGTCACTTATGACTACAGAGTGAGTTTAAAGGCAGTCTGGGATATATGAGACTCTGTCTCAGAAAAATTAAATAAATAAATGAGCAAGAAAATAGAAAGGACATTTTGAATGTCTTTCATAAGCTGCTTTTTCTGGGCAAGAAGCTCCCAGCCACTCCCTAGATTCCCTTCCATTTGGCTGGCGGCTCCTCTACCTGAAGTCCCACATTCGGAGTGACAGCTCCCCAGCAAGATTCTTCACGCTGTCACAACCCCTTCCATGGCTCTGCACCTGTTGCCTGCAGCTGTTCCCAGGGAGAAAGCTGAAGCCTTGCACAGATCTGGGTTTAAGTCCAACTCCATCCTCTCGCTCTCTGTCCGTTTCCTGGACAACCTCCATAGCTGTTACAAGCATTGTTTCCTCCTCTGCAAACAGGGCAATAACAGCCATGGGTGAAAGGCATAGACTTTCTATATAGCTGCTCATGGGTGCAGAGCTGTGCTGGTTAAACTGTCAACCTGACATAGCCTAGAATCACCAGAGAAGAGTCTCCATGAGGAATTACCAAGATCAGGTTGGCCTATGGGCACGTCTTTGGAGAACTTCCTTGATTGTTAATTGATATGGGAATACCCAGCCCACTGTGGGCAGCGCTATTCCCTAGGCATGGGGTCCAGAACAGAGAGAAGGCTAGCTAAGAGCAAGCAAGCAAAAATGTGTTTATTCTCTGTTTGCTATTAGTTATCAGACGCAGTATGACTAGCTGCTTGGGTTCTTGTTTTGACTTCTTTGAAGTGATGGGCTCTGACGTGAAATTATACCTCAAAGCCTTTCTTCTCAAAACTCTTGTTGTTGGGGTATTTGTCATGGCAACACAAATGAAACTAGAACAGGACCCCACTGACAAAGTACTTGGTTATTTTTGCTAGTGCTCCTGCTTCACAGATGAAAAACTAGGGCTTAGGGAGTGTTTATTTCTGCCTGAAAAAATGTCTCCAAAATGGTGGGTTTTGCCTCTAGTAAGCGCCTGGTTTGTTCAGATAGGTAGTTCTTGCTAGGACCCCGTGAGAGATTGTACTCAGGCTGAGGCTGGGGCTGGAACCATCTGAAAGGCCTCCTCATTCACTGGCCTGGTGCTTGGGCTTGGAAGAGGTGCACAGTCCAAGATGAGGGCTGAGGTGGGGTGTCAGCATGTGGATGGGGACCCTCCTCCTCCATCACTCTGTGGCCATTCTATGTTCCTTAGCATCGGGGCAGGCAGGATATCTGTGCTTCCCACAGGTAGCTGATGTGCTGGGGTGGGGTTGGGGTAGGGGCAGAAGATAGTCTTAGAAGTCGTGTGCCATCACCTCTGACACATGTTTAGAAACAAGTCCCTAGTACTTGGAGAAAAAAGAGCAGTTAGACTCCATCTTTTGAGTAGGGCTGTGGAGAAGGACTTGGAACACAATTTTGGGCTACAACGGAGAGCTTTGGTGATGCATGTGGCAGACCATGTCACTGGAGCGCTGTAAACATCTGCATTGTCGTCAGGGTGCTACCTTTTTAGGTGAGAGAGCTCTTGGTCCAGCCCTGGTACCAACCACCCTCCTTATCCTGGCTCTTCATCTCTTTTTTCCTCAGCCGACAGTCACAGCTGTCCTCTTCTAGGGCCTGAAGACTTTATCTTCATACAGGTTCTCTCTCTCTCCCCACCCTCCACCATGTGTGTTGTAATTTATGTTTAATTTATGTGACACATGCATTAATATAAGGAGGAATATTCTAATGTGCTATATTAAAACACTTTCTTCTACCCTAAAACTCGTGTGTGTGTGTGTGTGTGTGTGCACATACACATTTGCATAGGAGTGTTACATTTTTTTCTTTTGATTTGCAAGAAATAGTACGTTTGTGTGGGCAATGGGCACTGTGCCTACCACAGCTAATGGAGAGAGGAGTCAGAACTGCCCCCTTCCCCCATCTCCTCCCACTTCCTTCTGCCCTCCTGGTCCCTACTGCTGGCCATACTCCTCTTCCAGCCTGAATCTTCTAAGTCCTTCTCTGCATCATTGAGCAAGCCCCCATCCGTTCCCAGCACCCAGAGCCTCCTCTCTGTAGGTCCTTTACTGGGGACAGGCCTGCCTTTGCTAAAAACTGTCTCCCTTGGCTTTTGGCTGGTCTCTGAGAGCAGAGCCCTAATAGGCCCTCTCTCATTTTCCCTAAAAGACAATGGAGAATGAGCATTCTGTTGGATCTCCCTGTCTTTGGTGACACACATCCCCAACCAGGTTCTGATTTTATGGTCTCCTCATCTGTTTTGTACTAACAGCTGCTCCGTGACAGGGTCTTTCACAGGGGCTGCCTGAACCCTGTCCTCAGAGACTCGGTGTCCGAAAGGCAAACAAGAAAACCCAACAGACCAATGGCTGCAGGTGACAGAGGAGTTTTGATATGAAATTGGCATTTCATGAATTCAAAGCAATATGTTCAGTCTGTTTGCATAAGAGTGGACGGAATGGTAACCTCTGAGGAAGATCAGGTGCTCTCTGTCCCCACCACAGGGCACTGCTGTCTCCTATGCCTTCCATTCTCCTAGCTTTGACTTTCTGTCTCTCCTCTGAACAGATACGCAAATAACAGTCACTCTAATAGTAGCGTTAGCCCTGCATCTTAATGGCCTCATGGCTCATTCAGCCTCCCTAGACACATTGGTTCCTATACAAGAAGATGGTGGCCTGCCTGGTCCACGAAGCTACAGCTAGTCACCGGGTGCCATGGTGGGGAGAGCTATCTCCTGGGGCTGTAAAGATGATGTGTTCCCTAGGAAGGGCATATAGGGTGGGGAGTTGAAGGTGGCATATTCTCTGTCTCAGGACTGCTTCCTGGCAGCTGCTGAACTGCTTGCTGTATGCATTCGTGAGAAACCAGCCTACGATTTTAATATTACCATATGATAAATGATTTAAAGACTAGGAAGACCCTGATACTAGGATTTGCCAGAGTAATTCTTTTTAAATAGTTATTGAAGTTAATTAGTCATTAAGTACTGCCCTTATTTTTCTTGTTTTTTTTTTCAATCCCAGCTAAGGCTTTGGTTGTAGACCCAAGTGAATTGTGTTTGTGGGCTTGCCTTGTAGACTGAAGGCTTTCAGAGTCCTGGAGGTCACTCAGCTTAAAGTCCAGCCATTGACAGCAAAAAGAAGAGTTGACCAGAGCTGGCCAAGGCTGGATTGTAGGGAAGCAACACCGACGGTGTGTTGTTTAGGAAGATATCCTCTGGCAATGTGAGTTTGGAATGCTCTCTCCGTTACTCACCTCTGAGTCAGAGAATGCAGGCTGAGCCAGGCTTGGTGGTGCACACCTGTAATCTAAGCCCTCAAGAGACTGAATCAAGACGATTGCTGCATGTCTGAGGTCATCCTGGGCTGTATAGCAAAACATTGTCCCAAACAGACACACAGTAGAAAATCTGAGCTACAGAGGTGTGACGCCATTGTGACTTTGAGTGCTGAGACCTTTCCTGCAGAAACCCCCTGGTGTTTTAGAAGAAATTCTGCCCCCTCTCAGCTGGATTCCTGTCATGAACCTTGTTTCTTCAACCCGTTCACGATGGCCCAAGATGACAAATGAGGAAACAGGCTGAGGACTCATGGGGAGATAGTTCTGGGTCACTCACCTCCTAAGAAGTGGGATTACAACGAGGATCAGAGCCGTCTCTTGTCAAGTTACCTGTGACAGCATCGTAGGAAACCTGTCACCTTTGGACACCTGCTCCCATGTTGTAGGGAAAGCGCTCGCCTGCGACTCTGGCGGTCCCTTGTTACCAGTCGTGGGGAGGTTTTTCTTTTTTAACTCTTGCGTGTGTATTTGTATCTATGAGTTTGGGCAGGCTCGTGTCACGGCATGTACATCAGAAAACAATCTTAGATGTCAATATTCACTTTCCGCCTTGTGGATCACTGTTGTATGTACCAAACTAGCTGGGTCTCAGCCTCAGGAGTCTCCTCTTTCCACCTCCCCACAGGAACGCTGGGATTACCCAAGGGCAGCATCGTATCCGGCTTTATGTTTATGTTCTGGTGACCTGACTCAGGCCCTCACACACTTAGGCCTGGAGCCAGGTTTATCTCCCTAGCCCGCCCTAGAAGTACACTAGCCAAGCTGAAAAGAACACCAATGAACTGCCTCATAGTATGGAGGTTAGAAGCCCATAGCAAGGCTGGCCAGGCTGCTTTCCATGCTGGATCCAGGGGAGGACAGCCCCCTCCACTCTTTGCCTCTTCCCAGTTTGTGGTGGTGGTCAGCAGTCCTCGCTGACCCTTGATTAATAGAAGTGCTATTCTGCTCCTGTCGTCATCACGTTTTCCCTGTGTGTCCGCGGTCAACCGTCCATCTCTTTTCCTTATAATGTCATGAGTCTGGTTCAGGCCCCACTCTAATCCAGCATGATCCTATTTTATCTTGATTGCGTCGTCAAGCAGGACTGTTGGCTAGGATTTGGCTTGACGCTCATGTTATAGCAGACAGTATGCCTAAGGTCCCATAACTCTCGGCTGGAAGGTTCTATGAGTATTCAGTGCTGTCTCACCCTGAGGCCTGGGTCGGCTTTGTGAATGTCCCAGTAATGCCCTGTGCCCCCTCATCCCTCTGCCAGGATAGGCATAGCTCTTGCCACTGCCAGCTTGGAGCCACGGAGACAGTTTGTGCTGCTTTGGCATCTGTTTGGGGCCACTGCCAACTCCTGGCACAGTGAGTGGGTGGAAGCTTGGGCACAGTGTGTGTCTGCAAGGCTACCCTTCCCTCAGCAGCCTGTGTCATTTTCCCCAGGGCTTCTGCCAGCCCCTGACTGGCTAGGGTGTCTTCGACCTCGGAGTAGCTGAGGGGCAGCTGTGTTTGGGGATGGACTAGGAGCTTGGACTGTCCGTTCATTTGGTTCTCTTCACCAAGTGGCACGTGTGTGTCCTCTCCTCGGTTTCAGGCATGTGGGAGCTTGCATGTGTTTTCAACTTTCCTTGCCTCCTGAGGGCCATGTGAGACTCCCTTGGGAGATTCCTCACTCTGTAGGATTGCTGCTCTTGTCCTTGAATATGCCAGTCCTTGCCTTAGAGCTGGGACGTGCTTGGCTGAGGAGCACGGTAGAAGATGGTGTGTCCCCATGTGTTTGTTGGAGGCATGTGGGCTTGTGGGTTTGGAGGAGGTGGACCTATGAAAAAAACCTTGTCACGATTACAGGCGAATGTCTGTGGGGGATGCTGTGTTCTCAAGCCAATGTCTGCCTAGATTGGCTCATCCCATAATGTAAGGAGGTTTTCTCACTTAGGGGAACCAGAAACAGGGAACAGGGGTCCTCTGGAGTTTTGCAATGTTTTCTAGAAACTGCAAGAAACTCAAGGAAGTGGGCATAGATGAATGGGAGAAGGAGTGGGGGCAGCACAGGATTCTGGGCAAGAACTGTGATGGCTTGAGGCAGCAGAGGTGGCTGGGTGAGGGGGTAGTTCTGGACTCTAGGAGACAGGAGCCTGGAGCAGCCTTGCTAAAACCACACATGGCCTGGCTCGTTAAGGAAAATGTTGTTGCACAGTAGACTCCATGGTGGCCCCAAATGGCTGTCCTTAGAGACTTGAGGACTGGGAGCTTGACTCTCTCTTGATTTCCAAAGCTGTCTCTGGGCTTGCTGAGGACAGTGGCTGCTGCTGAGGAACCCTGGACTTCCTTCAGCAGACAGAAGTCTCAGTTAGCAAGAAAGGAGCCCCAGTACTGTAGGCATCCTGCTCAGGCACGGGAGCACTCAATTCAGAAGTATTCTAGAACATTCTAACAAGCAGCCATTGAAAAGTGCTGATACCTAGGCTCTCACTAAAGAAGGCCTGGTTCTGAGGCAGAGTCTAGAGACCAGCTAATCTCAAAGTTCCCATGGGCACTATATCTAAAGTTAAACATGTCTGGCAGCTCTAGGACATGAACGCACCATGTAGGTACTAGCCCTGCCTCAACGGGCCTGTTTCTTCATTGGTGGATGATTTGAGACCCCACCTAGCAAAGACGAGTATGGGGACTCCAGGAAATCCAGGCACCCTGAAACCCTAGTCTACTATGGGGTCAGAGTAGCCTGCTGCTGCTGTCTCAGTGGGGGTAGTTGTAATCAATCATTTTGATTCTCGCTTTGGTGGGATTTGGAGTCACCATGAAAACGAACCTCTAGGCATGTCTGTGAGGGGACTTTTAGACTGAGTTGACGGAAGTGGGAATGCCCACCGTGACTGGGCAGCACCGTTCAATGGGTGGTGTCTCAGACTGTATAAAAAAAGAGACAGTGAGCTTCAGCATCCATCTCTCTCTCACCCTGTTCCCTGAATATAGATGCAAAGTGACCTCCTTCCCCACCGCGATGGACTCTGCTCTTGAAATGTGAACTAAAATGAGCACACACTTCTTTAAGCCACTTTAAAACCCTTTGTCTCTACAGTGAGTAAAGCAGCTGAGTAGTGGGGTCAGGCAGGTTACCTGGCCGGCAGAGACGCTGGGACCTCTGCCTTCAGGTGTGCTGTTAACGTCTAGCCAGATGTGGAGAGAGGGGCTGGAAGAAAAGAACCCATATCCTCGGCCCTGGTCTCTTTTTGATTAAAAAAATAAAATAAAGTAAAATGACATTTTGCAGCAAATTTCTTTCCTTGGGGAAGAGGCAGTACTGTTGGTAAGGAGCCCACATTGAACACATGCTATGCGCTGCATCTTGGGGACCCTAAATGAATTCGACAAATTAGACAGAGTCGTGCCCCACTAGAGTTGAGCATGTTTGGGGTTCCCCTTTCTTTAACCCGCAAGAACCAGGTTTGTAGGGAGAATAGCAGGAAGGGAGGCATTCATCCCTCAGGGCCAGGGCTCTAGACCTTGGGTTCCCATGGCCACTGGCAACCTCCACTCTCATCAAGGTATTTTTTCCTTTTGGTATAAGCAGTTCACAGTCAACTGAGAAAGGAGATTTGGAACCAAGCCCATGACCTTCTGCAGGTACTGAGTGGTGGGTCTATAGATTGTTCGGTTTTTACATAAAACAGAAAGTCTCCAGGGCCGACCTGGAGAGAACAAGCTGCCCCACTGGTTGACCTGCTTCTCTGAGCTCACTGAGGTACTTCTTGGATCGTGAGTCTGCCAGCCTCGCCCTAATCTAGATGGCTGAGGGGGCGTTGGGTAGAGTAGTCACAGAAGGGAAGTGACAGAGATCCTGGGGGTGGGGGCTGCATCTCAGCAGACCTCTGCTTGCTGTCTGTCAGCTTATTTATGTTGGGAAGTGCCCACCCGCTGCCTGTATCTGCCAAGCACATCTTTGCTGGTGCTGGGCTGGAGCCCAGGGCACAGAGAGAGTGCAGACAGGGGAGTCAGGCTAAACAGCTAGCTCTTGGAGAACTGGGGCATTGCTGTAGCAGAGGAAACCTCCAGAAGTACACAGCCTGCCTGTATCCTGGGAAGGAGGTTCTGAGCTGCTCCTGGAGGGGGTGCTGCTGTGAGCCTTGGGAGTGAGGGAGGGCTCTGATGTGAGAACCTGTGTTTGAGTCTGGGGGAATAGTGCTCCACCAGGCCTGCTTGGATTTGGCTCAGGCTGGTAGGGTGGGCTGGAGCCCAGGGTTGAAGGGAGACACACAGACTCATTTGTATGCAGAATGGATTTGGTAGTAATGTTCCAGGACCTCATCCTAGCATTCAAAGAGTTTGTCCTGGCAAAGGGTGTGTGTGTGTGTGTGCACGCACATGCGTGTGTGTGTCTGTGTGCATGTGTGTCTGTGTGCAAGTGTGTGTCTCTCTGTGTGTGTATGTGTCTGTGTGTCTCTGTGTGTATCCATGTCTGTCTGTGTCTCTGTTCATCTCTCTGTGTATGTATTTCTGTATCTATGTTTCTGTGTGTCTGTGTGTCTCTGTATGTCTGTATATGTGTGTATGTGTCTCTGTGTTTGTGTGTATATGTGTGCCTCTATGTCTGTTTGTCTGTGTGTCTCTGTGTCTGTATATGTCTGTGTGTCTCTCTGTGTTTGTATATATGTGTGCGTCTCTGTGTTTGTGTGTCTCTGTATGCATGTGTGTGTTTGTGTATGTGTATGTCTGTGTATGCATGTGTTTGTCTGTGTATATGTGTGTCAGTCTGCCTGTGTGTCTATGTGTGTGTTTACATGTTTGTATCTATGTGTGTCTGTGTGAATGTATGTGTGTATGTGTTTGTGTCTCTATGTGTGCCGGGTGTTGGGGATGTGCACACATACTTTATATTCATGATGTGCACGGGGAGAGGGGATAGAGACTATGAAGAGTTTTAGAATGAAGCTAACCAAAATCCAGGCAGCGGACAGAGGAGTCAACCTGGGCCTTACTCGGTGGTTCCTAACCCCTGACACTGCTGAGTTGCCTAGGGTAGCCCCTCTGCCATTATGGATTCTTAAAATGCCCAACTTTCCTATTGAACTGGAATTTTCTCAGTGTCTCAGGCTCTTCCCCATGTTGTACCTCTGTGTCTCTTACCTCATCCATTTGGCTTTCTGGAAACTTCCTCACTACCAGCACCCTGGCCCTCAGAACTTCTTTTGGGTTGAGACACAGCATGTGCCGTTGCTTTCCCTAGAACAAGTTCCTCCTTTGCCTCCGCTTCATCTCCCAGCTCAGTTGCCGCCTTCTCCCTGACCTGTGGCCGTCTCCTGTAGGCCAGGTCTCTGGGCTGCGATAGAATGCAATACCTGCTCATGTACCTGTTGAATCTCCAGCTTTAAACATGGAACCTGTCCCCAGGCTGGCATTTGATCAAAACATTTATCAGAGAAACTATAGAATCATTGAGAAAGCAGGGAATGTCATACCTTGAGTGAGTGGCAGACTTCAGTGTTGCGACTCTCCATACAACACCAGCCTTCCTTTTTGTGTCTTGAGAAGTCTGTAGCTGGCACCAGGAGAAACAACCCAGAAACCGCTTGCTAGCAAGAGAGTACTGTGGACTGAGTCAGGCATCACGGCAGGGCCTTATTGGTCAGTCTCTGGGGAAACTGAAACAAAAGCCTAGAAGCAGACAGACCCAAGGCAACTGAGTAAGGCCTGTGGGTAGCCATTGTCTGTCACAGGAGACCTTACTTGTGGCAGTTAAATTTTTGTCAGCCCCTGTTCTGGGGAGAGGACGTGACAAATCCTGTCCTAATGAAGGTTCCATGGAGGAGCTGGGCACAGGGCAGGAGCTGGAGCAGACTCTAAGGAGCTTGCTCATTCGTAACCTCACCTCACCCCCTGAGGGTGGAAGGTTCTGCAGGGTTTGCCTTCCTATAGTGCAGTAGAAGCGTGGATTCCACTTGGTGCAGTTTGCAGAAATGCGCAGGGGTCCCCCAGAGGTGATTACTCTCATTTTCCATTTGCAGAACAGCCCCAAACCCTGCTATGTTGGCACACCGTGAAGGGAACTCTCCAGTTTGCACTCTACAGTACAGGGGCAGCGTCTCCCCCTCGAGCCTCTCTGAGAAGCTTACTCTTCGCAGCCCTCCCCGATGTTTGCCTTGCAGTCCACCCGCCCCCACTGCAACCTCATTCTGTTTAGCTGCCTCTAAAACAGCAGCACGCAGTTTGTGACTCAATACAAGCTTTCTGTCATTTTTAAATTAGATTTTATTTATTTATTGGGGTTGGGGAGGAGCAGGCAGTGGACAGAGGGTGACTTGGAGGAATCAGTTCCCGCCTTCCATCTGTGGAAGTTCAATCTGGAGACTGAACTCGGGTCATAGGTGTTGTGGCAAGTGCCTTTCCCCGCTGAGCCATATTGCCAGCCCCTCTGTTTCTGTTGTTGCCTTGAGACCAGGGCTCACAGTGTTGCCTGGCTGAGCTTTGAACCCTTGGGCTCAAGACATCCTCCCCCTCGCTGGGGCCTCAGCCACACACTCTACTCCATTTGCTTCTTCAAATAGCTCTGCCTGGCGTATATTTTTTTTACTTTGTATTAAAATTACTTTTTAATTAACACATTCACATGATAAATAAAATTGTGCAGACAGGCATACAATAAACTCCTGTTACGTATTGAATGCTTACATTGTCCTGAAATGCTTCTCGGATGAACTCATGCGCTCACTGCAATCCAGTCCCCTTCTGCAGACACCAAGAGCCCTGTCCACATGGCTGATAGAGCCCCATCTGTCCTGCCACGGGCATCCTAATTCAAAACAGGAAGACTTGGCCCCCATACTAGTGGTCCAGACCCATCTATATTTCTTCACACACTTCTCCTAGTTACTTTTATTTGTGGAAAGTGTGTTCTTTTTTTTTTTTAGCTTAATTCATTTTATTATTTTATGTGTGCGTGCCTGTATGTATGTCCGGGTACCACATGCATACCTGGTATTTGCCAGAAAAGAACACCAGATCCCCTGGAAGTAGAGTCACGGATGGTAGTGAGCTGCCATGTAGGTGCAAGAACAGAAAGTGCTCTTAATGCCTCAGCCACCTCCTCCAGCCCCTTCTGTCAGATACTTTGCAAATCTGCCATTGTCCTTTGGCCATGCCCTTGTCTTCCTATTTTGTGAGATGAGACCATTGATGTCCCAGACTTTCTCCTGACTTCTGTCTCAGCCTCCGTGTCACTCACCTTGCATTAGGGCCTATGTGCCATCAGGGTCCTTCCCTTAAGTGTTTTGTCCCATGTTCTCTCAGTAGCTATTGCCTGTAGTTTGGCAAAAGGCTTGAAAGGATCAGGTGTCACTGGCATCGTTTTTACTGCTACAAAAGTGTGAAAAGCTGGGTAAGCCGTGTACTGGGATGTGTTCTCCAGAGGCAAACATCTGGAGCCCTGAACCAGGAGACACAGAAGGAGCTGAAATGTTCTCTTTGCTTGTCTGTCCTCCATCAGTGTCTTAGCATCCTGCCATGTTTCACTGGGATCGTGTGGTTTGAACAAGAATGTCCTCCACTGGCTCCCACTGTCCTCCGCTGGCTCCCACGTTTGACCACTTGGTCCCTGTTGGTGGTGCTGTTTGGGGAGGGAGATTATGGAACCTTTAGGGGGTGGAGGCTTGCTGGAGGAAGTGCGTCACTGCGGACGCGATCTGGGGTTTATAGTGTCACCTCACTTCTTCTAGGTTCTCTCTCTCTCTCTCTCTCTCTCTGGGGTTTATAGTGTCACCTCATTTCTATCTCTCTCTCTCTCTCTCTCTCTCTCTCTCTCTCTCTCTCCCTCCCTCTCCCTTTCTTCCTCCCTCTCTCTCTCCTTTCTGGATGTGGTTGAAAATGTGACCCCTTAGTTCCCCTCTCCAGTTGCCTGCTGCTGCGCCTCCCCTAAGCCAAAATACTTCTCCTTCCACGTCTCGCTTTTGGTTGTGGTGTCTCTTCACAGAAATAGAAACCTTAACTGAGACAGAGGAGAACAGAACACATTCCAGGAAGGAGGGCGTTGTCTAGGATGAAAAGCATGGCATGGGACTGGCAGGATGGGTAGAGAGCCCAGTGGTGGAGCTCAGTGGGTGGAGTGCTTGCCTAGCATGCACAGAGCCCTGGGTTCCATCCTCAACATCGCATGAATCAGGCATGCAGGCAACATGACATAATGGTAGAGGCAGGAGGGTCAGAAGTTGAAGGTTCATTACCCAGTGAGTTTGAGGCCAGTCTGCAATAAGTGAAAACCTGGCTGAAAAACACCCCGACGGGTCAACCTGGGCTCCCTGTCTCTGTCTCCCAGGAGAGCCTCTTAGGACTCAGTTCTTGGACCAGGGGCTACCTGAGCATGCCAGTACTCTACGCTCACACTGAATCTACAGGAATTTCCTCCAGAATTTCGAAAACTTCACAGCAGATAAAAATTCTGATTCTCAGTTCCTTGTTGAAAATCTGTTCTCTGTGTTCTTTTTCTAGAAAGTTTTAGGAATTTCTTTTCATCCCTCGTGTGCATATATTCCCTGAGAATAGTTTTGGACACAGCATGGACTCCTTTATTTTAGGGATTCTAGTACATTTGTTTTAAAACTAAAAAAATTCTGGTTTCCATTCTTTCATTTTTGAACCTATTTGCCATCTCTAAGAACTTGCAAAATAGATCTGTATTTCTCCGTGTACCTTTTTCTCTGTTTTCTCATTCTTTACTTTTTGTAGAGTTTATTGGCCTTCTTCTCCACTCTGTGTCAGTGCTGATTCTTTTTTATTTTCTGGGAGCTTTGTCTTGTTCTCTGATCACTTTATTTCTTGGAAACTGTTTTTGTTGGCTGGGTGCAGATGCTCCTGTGGCAGGCTGGGAATTATTTCTGCCTCCTCGGAGGTCAGCTTCTGTGTCTTCTACATATCCCTATTCATTTCAGACCTACTCATCTAGGGTTGAGAAAAGTCTCCTTAGTACTTGGGGTCTGCCTCTGTATCTATGGATTCCACACTGCAGGTTGGCCACTTGTACAATCTATACCAAATATGCACTGTTTTTTCAAGCTATTATTTGCTGAACACTCAGAATAACAGTGACTTAAATGGCATTCACATCATATAAGGTTTATAAATAATTTAGAGATGATTTAAAATATATGGGAGGGTGTGTGTCATAAGAAAATACTATGCATTTATATGTGAGGCTTCCATGTTCATGGGGTTTTGTAACCATGGGAATCCTGGAGCCAATCACCTGCCTACCAAGGATGCCATCAGCAAAGCCCAGAAAGTCTGCATCTTTGGCTAGGGTCACAGAGTGGAATGGGCATCTGTTGATCAGATCAGGCTTTCTGAGCTCTACACCACTTGTCATTCAAGGCAGTTGATAGACTTCAAGTAGATTTTAGGGCCAAGATTCTTTCCGCTTTACTGACTGAAGGTTGGCCTTTCCTGCTAATAGGCTTATGGGAAGTGTGCCATTAACACACTCTCTTTTCCCAAGTTCCAAGGTGTTCCCAGCCTGCAGTAACTGTGATTTCATCCTGCCACATTAGTTTCTTTGCGCTGAGCCAACATCCTTTGCCAAAGGCAAGGCCTTCGATTCCATACCAGGCGCTTGGCAAGCATCACTAAAAACCCCAGCTTCTCCCTTTTGGATCAGAATATACTACTCTGGGTACCACATGGGGAACCCAGTAAGCCTGCTGGCTGCTTTGGGGGCACACCCATAGAAATGACTCTTGGGACCCAGGGATCACTCAGACAGACATCTCCACCACATTGGAACATATTCAGTGAGGGTTCTGACTCCAGACTGATAGGTATCTTAGTCCTTGTGGGTACCAGGAAGTCTTTGACCCAGGGGTCACCAGCTTTGGTGAGGGCCCACTTCCCAGTTCATAGATGTCACCTTGGCTATGTGTGATGTGGACAGTAGAAGAATTTACCAAGACATGAATAGGCAGAAAGGACTTAATGACATATGCTGTAAGATGATAGGTAGTCTGTGAATTCCCACAGAGGGGACCACCCCACCAAGGAGTGGGTCATTTGTGGGGCGTCCATATTTGGATCAGCAGGTAGATGTTTTGCTACCTCATTCAGTAGTAAGTGTTACAGCACAGACTTTTTTTCTCGAGACTGGCCATTGGGGTTGGGCTCCGTTGAGTCAGGTTCCAGGTGTCAGTGTTAGACATCGTAACTCAAGTAGCCAGCAGGGCCAGGTTCTTACAGGGGGATTTTAATTTAATCTGGTGCCAGGGCCAGGTTCTTACAGGAGGATTTTAATTTAACCTGGTGGCGGGGACAGGTTCTTACAGGGGGGTTTTAATTTAACCTGGTTTTGTTGTTACTGCTGTTTTGTGTTTTTCTGTCTTTGCCATGTTCCTGTAGTATAGCTGTAAGGAGGGCTTTCTCCAGAGCCCCTCCTATAAAGGCGCTGGTCCCATGCCTGAGGGCTTCACCTTCCAGAACTTCATCACCTCCCCCAGAGACTTTATTTCTAACACTATCATCCCGGGAGTTAAGATTCCAGCATGTGGGTGTGATGAGGACATGGAACCTGGACCACACCACGTAGCATCAGGAAAGCGCTACTTACATAAACGTTAAGCAATCACTTCAGCTCAGATTCTGTCAGTTCGACTACTAAGAGCTTTTTTCTCCAGAGTTTCTGACAGGAAGGAGGAAGCAAACATTTTCAGGAGGTTCTTCAGTCTTCAAACTTGGGCCAGTGCCTCAGAGGAAGCCACTTCCAGGGACTTTTATTTATTTCCTTAGGCTCCCATTTATTTGGCAGCTATATGTGGAATCTCTCTATAAACGCGAAATTGCTCCTTCAATACAAGAAGCTTCGGGGCTGCAAGAGCAATCCAGTCTTTGTCTTCATGCTCGAAACCCTTGTAGCTTAGAGACAAGCAAACATGTAAACAGACGGGCAGAGGCTGAATGGGGTCTGCCTGGCAGGGCTGCTCCCCCAAGGCAGTGAGCTGACTGAAGAGAGTGGGATTGCTCCAGGGAATCCAGGCAGAATGAACAGAGGCCAATGGGGCTGGGCTGGATATGTGGGTCTCTTGGCAGATGAGGACACAGTGTCTGTCTACCTCAGGCACAGAGCTGTGCCCAGTGTGCTGGCTTCTTGGCTGGGTACAGGTAAGCTGTAATGTGGGGTGACTCCTAGCGCCGACCACAAGGTAGGTAGCCAGAGAAGGACTTGTGAGTTATGCTGGATTTCATATTATCAGCCTTAACAAACAGTTCACACCTTCAAACAGGATAAAGCCAGCTAAGCTGAGCACTCATCCAATGGTCAGGCCGAGAGACTAAGGAGAGTGTGGCTAATTATTGTAGCAAGTTGTGGCTGAGGGAGGCTGCTTTTTCTTTCTTTCTTTACTTATATTTTGAAAGTGCATTTTCTCTGCTTTTTAGTTCCCATAATTATTTATTGATTTCAAACCTCATGTTTCTGATGGGTAAGAGATAATGTGGAAAACAGCCTGTGGGGGAGAGGGAGCATAAAGAGACAGAAGGAAGCCCTTCTGTGTGGCTCCATGTGCGATCTCTACCCACCAAAGCCATGGGAAGCCAATGGTTTACTTGCTGCTTTGGGAAGTCTCCACTCATGCAGCCACAGGCTCTAGGATGCTCCAAGAGAATTCTGGATAACATGGGGGCTATGTTATTAGAGAAGGGGGAGGCGATCAGATCGCAAAACTTTAATATCGCTTTCTTTTCTGACAATCAGAGGCCAGGACTCTATGTCTGTACTCATGTCCTCCTTAGACAGGGATTCCTGGAAGTCTCTTATGCGCTGGGCTCCAAACAGAGATAAAGATCTCAAGGGAGGGCTGAGGAGATGAATCAGTCAATAAAGTGCTTGCTTTGTAAGCATGAGGACCTGACAGTAACCCCTAGAAAACATGTTCAACAATATTGGGTGTGGTGGTATGTGCTTGGAATCCCAGCACTTGGGGAGGTAGAAACAGACAGATTTCCGGGGCTTGGTGGCCAACTAGCAAAGCTTACTAGATAAAGTCTGGGCAAGTAAGATACCCTGGCTCAAAAAGGATAGAAATTGCCTGAGGACCAGTACTGAGGTGGCCCCTGGCCTCTGCATGCATGTGCACAAACATGCATCCACACCTGTGTGCACATGCGCACAGCAGAAAAGGATGTTAGGGAAGAGAGGGGGACAGAAAATGTCAAGCATGCAAGGGTGGCCCACGGGAGTTAATCCACTAGGACTGGGTTTATGACAACCCCAGGATTAAGGCTCCTGATACCCAATGTCATCCTGAACGGTAGCCTCAGGGAGCTAGAACTTCACTTTCTGGAGAATTGGCACTTGCTCGTTTGTGCAAGGTCTGCTCAGACAGGGCTCTTGACACAGGGACTGCAGTGAAGGTCTTTGTTGTGATGCAGCTTACCTTCAAGGAAGGACCGAGGGATAAAAGCAGAGCTTGCTCCCAAGTGATTGGTGCTTTGAGGAAGATGGAGGGACGCCAAAGGTCCTGGTTTCTTTCCCACTTACTGTAATAAAAATAAACATTTGCTTTGGCTCCCACGTCACGGTACAGTCTGTCATGATGAGGAGCTCGAGGTGGCAGGAGTTTGAAGCAGCTGGTCACACTGTCGCCATAATCAGGCAGCAGAGAGTGACGAATGTCCCCTGCTGCTCAGTTCCCATTCCCCATTTATACAGTTCAGGATCCCAGCTAGGGAATGGGGGCATCCACAGCCGGCAAGTCTTCCTACCTCAATTCAGGTAACCCTCAGAGGGATGCTCAGAGGTGACTCTAACACCTGCCAAGCTGAGAATTGACAATAACCATCACTGTGATGCGGAGTGAAGGACTGGGGGACCTGTGGTCAGGAGGTGGTCTCTGGGAGTCAGGGTAGAATAGGCCAGTTTGAAGCTCTAAACAAAGTTTGCCACTGGAGGAGACCGCAAGTGTGGGGGCCTAAAATTGTTCCTTCACAAAAGGCCAAGAAGGCCAGTACCATTGATGTAGGGTTGGCTGAGGGAGAGCGTGGGAGGAATTAAGATAGGTAGGCAGGCATGACACAGTGTACCCTTTTCAGTGATGGTGGCTTCTGGGAAAATCCCTTTTCTCCCTATTAGTTCCGGACAAGCATTGGATCAGAACTGTCAGCCTGACTTTTCCCTGACTGTCCGTAGCTGTTTCTTCAGGAAGTTATCAGCCAGAGAGTTCAGAAGGTGCCATTTCCAGTCTGGACGCACACGCAAAATGATTGCAAGGATTCATATACAGAGATGAGATTTTTCTATCTCAGGAGCTGGTAAAAACCCACCCAGCTGTCTGGTCCTGTCGGAAGAAATCACATTAAAATGTAAATGCTCCCGAGTAAGTGAAATCCGGATGGGTAGCAGCCTGCCAGAGGAGATTCATAAGTCTATGCTGTTTAGCCTCTGCTAGCACAGCCCAGCCATTCGCACAGGCGGAGCTGAGCACTGGAAATCTTTTTTACGTAGCTGTTCTGTGCAGACATGGTTCTCTTCAAGGTGATTGGAAAGAGAAACCCTCAAGTCAGTCATGAGGTGGTGTGGAGAGCCTACTTGCTATTAGCATGGTCTAACCACATCCTGCCGGCCTCTGTTGGTCCAGCTCAGCTTGGACCTAGGGGAAAGAGTGGAGACCGTGTCCTCTCCATATTGCCAAGGCTTGGAATCTCCACACCCTTGCACACGCTCCAACATCTCTGATTTCTGATCTCAACAGGGCCCCTAAGTAGATTTTCTTTAAAAGCTTTGCCTTTTCCTTTGGGGAATTTAGGGTGTTAGAACATCTCTAAGTAGATAGCATTTATTTGTGTCTTTGATACATAAAGGATGACAGGGAAGAGAGAGAGAGAGAGATATGCTTGCAACTGCTTTTGGAATGTTCCTCATTTAATGTGGGCGACAGTGACCAGCTAAGGATATGATCTCATTGTGTGACGGGGATGTTCTGGAGTGACGCACTTAGACCATGGGCTTGGTCCAGACTGTGTGGGTATGTCTCTGGCTTGTCTGTGCCCTGCCAGCTGTGGGTCCGTCTGTGAGACCTGCTGAGGGCAGTCTTCCTCCTGCAAACTCAGCTTGCTCGTTTATGAGCTATGATGGTGGTGTTATCCCTTCCTTGTATGAACACTGGGAGTGCGGGGGGGAGCTCAGAGGATAAAGTCCTTGCTATGATTGGAGTTTGAGCCCCAGAAGTTATGTGACAATGTCTGGACTTGGTTGGTGGTGTGCGCTCGTAAGTCCAGCGCTAGGGAAGCAGAAACGGGCAAACAGCTCCCCGAGGCTTGCAGGCCAGCCAGTCTATAGCATGATCAGTGAGCTCCAGGCCAAGGCAGGACCCTGTCTTAAAAAATAAGGTGACTACCTCCTGAGGAATGGCATCTGAGCTTGACCTCTGGCCACACACACGCGCTTCCTTGCATCCCCCTTGCACAAATAAAAGTCAGCAGACATGAAGTACAAAAACAACATCCCCTGCGCCCTAGGAAAGTCAGAAAAATGGACCTGATAAAGTGAGTCCAAGGTAGCTCAGCCAGGACGGGGCATGTGGTGACAGGGCCAGAATAGCAGGGTGGGACTGTCCTTGTTAGGGAAAACCAAATCCAGAGACACTCCATGGCCATCTGGATCTGTGCGAATGGAGACATGAAGTCACAGGGGTTCTGGAATAAGCAAGCACACACCTCAGCACCCTACACACAGTGATGCACTTTCGATACAGTTACAAATTCAGCAAGCTGGGTCTGCTGTTCAGCTAACATTTCTTATTCAAATGACCAGAGAATTGTTCTCTCCACTTTGCAGATGAGAAAATTGAGGTTCATATTCTTTTCTGCTCTCCAGAGGGCTCTGTGGTGGTTTGAAAACAAATGGCCCTCAAAGGGAGTGGCACTTTTAGGAGGTGTGGCCTTGTTGGACGAAGTGCGTCACTGAGGGGCTGGTTTTGAGGTCTCTTTTGCTCAAGCGTCCCTCAATGTTGCAGTTAGTCAATTTTCTGTTGCCTCTGAGTCAAGATGTTGGCCTCTCAGCTCCAGCACCATACCTGCCTGCTCTCCATCATGATGATAACAGACTGAACCTTTGAACTGTAAGCGAGCCCCCTCAATTAAATGTTTTCATTTATAAGAGTTGCCATGGTCTCAATATTTCTTCACAACAATAGAAACCTAACTAACATTGGCTCCAGCCTGCCTGTTTCTCAGATGTCACCAAAATCCCTTGCTCGTGCTTGAAGGAAACACTTGTCTTAGGACGGCAAACAGCTTCTCCGAGCCTGCCGTTCTGTGTCCACTGCTGAGTAACTGGCCATTCATCCTAAAGTGCTGGGCGTGAACCCAGACACTTGCTAGTCTCTCTCTTGGCTCTGTGGTGTGTGCTGATTGGCCCCAGTGGTCTTTTCTCACATGGCTCCCCCAGGCTCTGGAGTCAGATGGTGTTGAAGCTGGAGCAATGAAGGCTCCCTCCGGGTATCTGGTGTCTGGGCTCTACTGACCACACAGGAAGTGGACACTGCCATCTCTTGAACTACTTCTTTTGGGGGGCTTTGAATTTACAAAACAATGCAACTATCTTACCGAGGTCACTCTCAGATTTGCATCTTTCGTGACCCCGGTACGTTAGTCCTTGCAGGTGGTGAACACTGTTGTTCAGTCTCCCCAACCTGTGACAGTTCCTCGTCTTCACGACCTTGGCATTTCAGAATTTAGCAACTGTGTCCAGTGTCTGTCTCTCAGCTTAGTTCTGGATAAGGTTGAACTTTTCAGAACAAATTCCCCTGGAGCTATGTCGTGTCCTTCTTGGTCCCTCATGCTGGGGTGTGTGATGTCAGTATCTCCATGGTGAAGTTGACCTTGACTGCTTGGTTAACAGACCAGTAGAGCGACCATCTTTATGACTACCCTGAAAGCAACAGTTGACAGGATGTAAATCTGTGTGAATCTTCCTGTCGAACATTCCTCACTGGTTTTAGCATCCTTCAGAGGATCTGGTCCACAGTTACTGCATAGTGCTGTTGCCTGTGGCGACTGTTTACCTCTGTTTCCTTTTGCATGTGATATCTAAGACTCTCCTGAAAGAAACAACTGACCCACACACATGTTTATTCTTTTATGTAAACATTTGTATCCATAAAGACTTGTGGGTGTGTATTTTTCTTTATGAGTTACGGTCGAACACTGTGGTGGTTTCCTTGTTCACACTGTCCCAACTATAGCCACTGGGGGCTGCTCGGGTTTGTGCTGGCACTCTGCCAACCCCCCACCCATCTTTTCTTGAGTGTCTCCGTACTTTGTAATACCACAGGGTGTCCAGAATCCACCTTGAATTTGCCCTTCTTTCATCCCAGAGTCAGGCTCTTCTCCCAGCAGCTCTGGTTCTCTCCATTGAAGGATAGCATAGCCGACCAAGATCTGAGTACCAGCTGTGCTGGGCTGGCCTTGCTCCTCCTGGGCATCTCTGGACAGAGCTGAGAATTACAGTCTCACTCAGAAGGGTCTCAGCACTTTAACCAACAGTGAGACGTGTGTTAAAAACAAAGGTGTCGCCTCCCGATGCTATTGCCACCCAGGCTTGTGCGAGCTTTGTGGCACATCTCCCTGGAGCCAAGCATGAATGCAAATCCCCACCATTGCCCTCGAGTCTTGTTTGTCCTCTGGGTGAAATGGAATCCGCTGATTTGTCAGTAGGGCCTGTGGCTCAGAGGAGGTGGCAGGCGGGCAGGCGAGGTGGCAGCATTCTGACGTACGACAGTCCCTCAAGACTGAGACTCATGTCCCGTGTTTGGTTTCCATGCCCTTGCCTCAGGACTACCTGATGGCTTGCATTCCTCTGGGAAGTTTAGTCAGATATAATTAATTTTTCCCACACCTAAAAATATGTTCTTTCACTGAGTAAGGGAAACGCTGATTAATTTATCCTTTAAGTGTGGTACGGGGAGCTGTTTGTTCTCTTTATACTGGTGTTCAAGCCTTTTTTTTTTTTTAAATCTCACCACAGAGTGAACTGACCTTTCTTGTCATCAGACTTCAAGGTGAGAAGGAAAGTAAACTGGTCCACCAGGGGTTCCTGGCCAGTGTCATCTCCCATTGTTCTAGTGCGCACGCACAAGCAAACTCATCCTGGGGAACTGATTGAGAAGTTGCTGAACCAGAGTCTTTCACTTAGCCCTGAGGCAAAGGACTTCTTGTTGTCTCCCCTATGCCCCACTCCCAGCACACACACACACACACACACCACCTGACTGACCCTGACTGGTGATCCAGGAAACAGGGTTGTTTTGAAACAGATTTTCTTCACTGGGTATCCATACATAGTGGTATCCAGCTAGAAGTCCAGGCTGCCTTGTTCCACCACCTGGTTCCACCATCCTGTTCCTTGTAACTATATTTCTGCCTGTGCATCCCCCTCCCCCCATCCATCCATCCATCCATCCATCCATCCATCCTTCTATCCATCATCCATCCATCCATCATCCATCCATCATCTGTCCATCATCCATCCATGTATCCATCTATCCATCCATCCATCCATCTGTCATCCATCCATTCATCCATCCATCATCCATCCATCCATCCATCATCCATCCATCCATCCATCCATTCATCCATCCATCCATCCATCCATCTGTCATCCATCCATCCATTCATCCATCCATCCATCCGTCATCCATTCATCCATCTATCCATCTATTCGTCATCCACTCATCATTTGCATATATATTTATCCATCCATCACTCATCCTTCCATTATTCATCTGCTTGTCATCAGTCTATCCATCATCCACCATTAGTTTGTTTATTCCTGGAGTACCATGGTGTCCTCATACCCGACCCAGGGGTTGGAGGTTGCAGAGATGAATCATCCGTCTTAAACAAGCTCATTGCTTAGTGCAGAAAAACAGGGTAAAGAGAAGCCTGCATGCCAGGACAAGAGATGCTCAGATGCAGCCTGAGTAAAGGGTCCCAGAGATGCTGCTGAGCCTGCACCTCTGAGGGTGATCAGCAGTTATATAAGGCAGGAAGTGTGTGCAAGCACATGAACTGCACCGAGAGGCACAGGCCCGGAAGGTGGCATTTGAAGCATTTGACAGGCAAGGAGATAGGTAACTGCGAGCTGCATCAGTACAGTTTCTGACTCAAGTTTCTGCTGAGTTCTTTGCTTTAGTCACAGTTATATTCCTGGTGCATACAAACATTGCCTGCCATGGTGTAGGTGTTCAGGGATCCGTTTTCAGTCTGAAGACCTTGTTTCTAAAATAGGAATGTCTGTCTGCTTCTTCTGGTACATCCAAATACACTAGAACAGGTCTTGACATATGGTAGATGCTAAATTAGTTTTTAGAGATTCTTTGCATGCAGTTGTATATACTACTGTCATTAAATTTAAAAACCTAAATTGAATCAAAATCTTACCATGTCTATATCTTGTCTCTCTTTCCATCTCTAATTCTGAAGCCGAGTGGATAGGTGGAAGACCATGAAGGCCTGCTCCACACTCTTGCTTACTAGATAGCTGTGACTATCATCGTCTTATGTAACTGGAAAGTAGTAGTTGGGCACATCATGAGAAGTACTGAGTATAAGACTAGATCCAGCCGCTCTGTGACAATTAGAGAGTCAGTGCTCTAATTAATAGTCATGACTCTGACGCTCTGTGAAGCAAACTAAACGTCTTACAAATGTTTTCTGTCTTCAGTGAGTCTTAGAAGCTTCTGGGAGCGATAGGGAGGATGCCAATGGCAGGACAATCTGGATACCACCCCCTTCAGGTAACTCTGATAACACCAGGCCATTCTGTGGCCAGCTGAGCTGTGCACAGACCCAGGGAGAAGAGTTTGACCCGTGGAGACCTTGGTGAGCACAGGATTGGCCACTTGCACAGGGCTCCCAGCTCAGGCCCTGAGAGGCAGGAAAGCAGGAAGTGGGATCCTCGTGAGCAGCAATGGCAGAGCCGGAGGCGAGGGGCTATGTTTTACCCACTGAGCAAGCTAGCGGTGTTTGCTTACTGTGGTTTGATTTGAGGCGCTAATTGAGCTTTAAAAATTTATTACGAAATATCTCATGCATACAAGGGAGTGTAAATAGGGAATGTGTGCGACTGAGAAAATAAATATGAAATGAACATCCATGTCACTGCTGTATCTACCGAATAAATTAAAAAATTGCTTTCTGAAGCTTATAGGGCCCCAGCTATGATCCCTGCTTCTTCTTCCAGCTCAGCCCCTCCTACCTCCCCTTGACCTTCATGGCCTAGCCTTGCAATGGCACCCTGTGTGTTTATATTCCCTTTTCCTTTATGCTTGTCAATCTCCCGCCTAGATGGCCTCCCCTGCACTCCATAGGCTAATCCCACTCTCCTTTTCCACTTTGGCTGAGACTACCTGTCTTGCCAGAGTGATTCCTGGCCTGCCATCCCAGGCAGTCAGACACCCCATTCTGGGTTTCTGTAGTATCCTGGACTCACATGGCCTTCGTGATCTGCTTGCATTTAGACCTTGAGACACAGATGCTGCCTGCCGTTTGTGTAACCCCACCGCTTAGTAAAGGATTTGGCTAATTGTTATACTCAGAGGATGCTCAAGGCAGACTGGCCTCAGGTCCCCAGGAGCTCCTGTGATTTGGGAGATTGCTGAGGTCTTTTCTTGAGGGAAAAGCTGATGCTGCCCCGGCCTTCCAGCACCATTCACTAGCCCCATCAACTGAATAGTCTGAATTTAAAGGCAGCAGCTTGTCCTTGTAAGTAGGGCCAGAATGAACCCGCCTCGTCCCAACATGTAAGATGTTCTAGGAGGGAAGTGCTTGGAATGGCAATTGAGCCGGGTGACTGACTGCAGAGCAAGAATGCAGGGACTGTGCAAGGGTGCGAGGTCTCTTCCTTCCCCTTTCCCATGCCGAGGGGCAAAGGTTGAATTCTGAGATGTACCTTCTGGGGTGAAAGGACACTGGCACCAATGCCTGCTCCAGGTAAATAGCTCTGCACGTCCAGAGAGTATTGAGACTTTCATCTCTGTGTATGTATGTGTGTGTGCATGCATGCATGAGTGCATGTGTGCGTGTGTGAGTGTATGCGTGTGTGTTCCTCTTGAGGGCTCGACCTCAGAAGCCATATACCTTGTTTTTTGATGTAGATTCTCCTTTTGACCTGGAGCCATCTGGCTATCCAATGAGACCCAGAGATCCACCTGTCTCCATGTCCCGGTGCTGGGACTATAAACATATAAACACGTGACTTATACATGTGTGTATGTACACACCCATGTGAACATGCAGAGGCTAGAGGAAGATGTTAGGTGTCCTCCGTGGCTTTCTGCCTTATTCCTTTGGAACAGGGTCTCTTGCTAGACCTGGAGTTCACTATTTCCCTGCTAGACTCATAGCCAGCAGTTCCCATCTGACTCTGTTTCCCCTCCTGTCCATGCTGGAGTCCTCAGGCTTAGGCAGCAAGCAAGCTTATCTACTGAGCCATCTCCTTGGTCCCCCTGGCCATTTCTTAAGCTGTGGATCCTGAAGATTGAACTTGGGTCCTCCTACCTGCAAGAGAAAGACTTCAGCAGCCCCAGAATCTTTATCTTTTGTAGTTTCCACGACCAACTCCAGGCCCTCTCTGACCCTCTCTTGCCTCTCCAGCAGCAGCTGACAGTGGGTGCCTTGCTCTGGAAGCTGAGGTTCTCCTAAGAGTGTGATCAAGCAGACATGCTCGGGGTCTTCATTGTTTTATTTACTTACTTATCGATTGCTTTGAACACGACACGAGTAAAATAACAATCAACCGTGTTGCAGAAAATTTCTGAATTTTCCTCCAAGCATGCTTTTGTTTTCTATGCAAGTAAGGCTTTTAAAATTATTCACAATCATAAGTGGACCTGGATTTTAAGGCCCTTTGTCTCCCCTTCATGCACATGACTTCATTTGCCACATGCTCTTTGCCACTGTTGTGGTTGTGGTTAGCTGCTGCACCGGCATTCTCTGGGTCCTCAGTTTCCTGTCGGTCATGCGCTGGCTTTGCCAGGGTTGCTCTCCAGTTCTTAGCATGCTCCTCTGAGAAACAAGTGTAGAGAGAAGGGACTTCGTTGCCTCGGGTCCGAGCATGCTAGAGCCTGTGTAGGGGCTGTATTGATTATGCTTCTTGGTGCTGAGATACAACACCCAACAAAAGCAACTTAAAGGAGGGTTTGCTTTGGTGTACGATTCCAGGTCTTATAGGTTCCTCTCAGTGGTGGCAGCACCAGCAGGAGACCTGTTGGTTACACTGCATCAGCAGTCAGGAAGCAGAGAGTGAAAGGGAAGTAGGGCTGGGCTATAAAACCTCCAGGCCCATCAGCTTTGATCCACTGCCTCCAGGCAGTCCACTTCCTAAAGACTCCACAGTCTTCCCAAACAGCACCACAACAAGGCCCCAAGTTTTCAAACACCCGAGCCTGAGCCTGAGGGAGGCATTCTACATTCAAATGTAAATGTGCTGGTAAGTTTATTGTCAGCTTGACAAAACCTAGAGTCACCGGGGAAGAGGGAACTTCAGTGAGGAGTTGTTCAGATTGGATTGGTCTGTGCCATGCCCATGAGATATTACCTTGACCAAAGATAGTATGGAAGGGTGCAGTCCACTATGGGTGGCATCCTGCTTAGGTGGGTCAGGACTATATAAGAAAGCAAGCAGCCTTCTTCCGTGGTTTCTGCTTCAGTTCCTGCTGAGTTCCTGCCCTGATTTCCCTCAGTGATGGACCATGACCTGGAAATGAATAAGCCCTTCCTTTCCTGTGTTGCTTTTGGTTAGAGTTTTCTCACAGCCACAGGAAAGTAACTAGAACAAACCACAGCAGACACCTGACGCTGGCTGTCCCGCTGCCATTCCTCTCCCATCGAGTCACTGAGGAGCCAGCTGAAGTTCTAGCTGTCCTTCGTACTCTGCCTGGAGAGTAGAGGGAGAGACTTGACCATGCCATAACATTCCAGAAGAAAGGAGGGTGGATTCTCCTGTGTGTAGCCTGGGATACCTATCCTACAGTAGTGCTGTGTTTTTGTTTGAGCCTTCCTGAGAGAACTGTGATGAGGTAGACTCTCCGGATGAGTAGAAAGAAGCAAGCAGGGGCTTAGATGGAGGACAGGGTCTCGTGGAGCCATGAGGTGTCTCGGTCGATGTCACCTCTAATCAGAGCAGCTCCCTGCTTGACTGTGCAAGTGCGTTCCTTAGCTTTCATCCTACAAGCTACCTACTGCCCCTCATGCCAAAGAGGAAACTGGGACTCTGAGGAATGCAGCATCCTGACCAGATCACACAGCCACTCAGCCATGGAGACAGGATAGCGTCCCCTGCTGTAGCTGAAGCCAGAGCGATCGATGGTAATTTCTCAAAAGCAGGATTGTTGCTGAGGATGATAGGGACTTACTTTGGCTTCGCGACTCGTTTTTAAAATGGCCCCAGTGGGTACAAGATTTAGTAAAGAGATTTTATTTTAAGGCAAAGAAGAGTGTTCCTGGATAAGCTGTCGGGAGGTGGAATCAGCTGTGTTGAGAGGTGCGAAATTCCAGGATGGTGGGAGACGACTGAACACTCCAGAGAGTTCTAGCAGGCATGTTCAGCCTCCAGTCTGTGTGCAGCTGCATATGGCTAGGGACAACGCAGCACGAAGCTGCAAACTTACTTAGAAACAGATTTTCCACAGTTTTTTTTTTTAAAATATCTCCATTGCCTAGTTCGCGAGTCTGAACTCTGTAGATGATAATGCTGTTTTTGCAATGTTAAAAGGTCAGGCTTTCCTCTCAGGGAATCTGATACCTCTTGAAGGTATCAGATGAAGACTTAAAAACAGAGTAACTTGGAATATCCGTCTGGAAGAGTAACTGCTCTCTGGTTACCTGGGATAGTTACCGATCACAACGGGTTCCAAATCGCCTAAGCAAACTCAGTATTTTCATAGGAGGAATATGGAGGTTGCTGGGGGGAGGGGCGGATGCACAAGGAGATGGTGAGCCAAGCTTGGCTGATTCCAAGAGGCAGCAGTTTGTGGTATCTCCTCTGGACACCGTGACTAGGATGAATCTTTGATTATCAGGATGTATGGATCAGTTTGCTGTGGCCCCACCCTGTTTCTCTCTTCCTAAAGTTGAATATAGAAAGAGACCATCTGTTTGGTAAGCTTAGCCGGATGCAGGCCATCCCTTCAATTCCATGACTGATAGCATCCATTATGGAGGGTAATTTTCCAGAAGAAACCCAAGATGCTGATACATAGACGAAGGCGTGGATGCTGGCAATGCCGTGAGCAGCAGTGAGCATCCTTGGTGCCCCTATCTTGACCAGCTATGACTCCAGCAAGCACACAGAATGCTCACTCTGGTCTATTCTCCCAGTTCTCCTGCAGCCTCCACACCCAGACCACAGGAACACTGTATCACTATGTACTCCAGGTTTATTTCCCAAGACGGGCATCCCAGTTAGGCAAGCGATTAAAACTCTCCAGTGTGTTTAGCAGGAGCAGCCCAGCAGAAGACCAGCTTGCTGAGTCTGCTCAAAAGTAAGGGGCCATCAATTCTCCACCTTGGGGATGCTAGGCTGTGAACAGTATTGTCTTTGCAGAATCATGACCCTCTTTCTGGTGACAAGGAAGGGCTTTTTTTGACAGTTAACACGGCAGGCCTTAAAACCCTATTGTTGTTTTTAAAGTTGTTTCTATTTGAGGCCTGGGGAGCTGGCTCAGTGGGTAAAGTGCTTGCCGTGCAATCACAAGGAGCTGGATTCAGTCCTCAGTATTTGTATATTTAAAAGCTAGACATAGTGGTGTGTGCATTATCGCAGTGGCGGGGAGAGATGGAGCTTCTGGGCCACTCGGTGTAGCCTAATATGCAAGCCCTGGGTCTCAGTGAGAGACCTTATTACCAGAAAGAAGATGCATGGCTCCTGAAGATGAACACCGGGGACCGCTGGCCCACACGCATATACACAAACTTGTGCACCCCTGTGCCTGCCCCTGCCCATTCATGAACATCCACCTGCAAATACACTCTCCAAGTGGTTTCTAGTAATTTCTTATATTCATTTTAGTATAATTCATTAATTGGATAATTCACTTATGGACATAAGTAATTGATTTATTAGTTAATTAGTAGATAAAAGGAGCGTATTTATGAAACGTAAATTATAACACACAAGCGCCACGTGCCAGCCACTAGCTTAGGAAACAGCTTAGGATGTCCTCAGAGCATCTGTCAGCAGCCACCCCTCCCATCCACTCCGTGGGAACCACTACTCCTGCCTTGGCATTCCGTTGCTTTGTTTTGCATCAGGTTGATGCCTCCAAACAGTGTGATGTTGCGTTTTTTTTTCCATTTAAATGGTACCCTCCCTTCTGTAGTCTGCAGTGTGCTTTACCTCTCAACGTTGCACCTGTGATATCCTAACATCTCCTGCTCACCCCCTACCATCAGTGTAAGGACTCTCGAAGGTCTATGGCCATCTGCGTGGTGTTCAGCATCCTGTTAAGATGAACACTACTGCCTGCAAATGTGAGATCTTGTCCACATGTCCTGGTGTGTGCCTATGCAGGTGTAGTCAGGGCTTGTCCTGAGCGGTAAGTGTCTCTCATTGGGGTTGAGTGTGCTCTGCTTTACAAGGGGCCATACAGTTTTCCAAGGTGGCGGCCTGATGCTCCCTGAAGCCTGTATTTGGTGTCCCTGAAGCCTTGTGCCTTGGTTAAGTGTTTGCTACCTCGACTGGAGTTTTCTTTCTTACCAGCCTCATGGTTCTTGAAGGGTAGTTGATAATGTTTTAAATTCCATTTGTCTGACAACCATGTCCAGTTTCCCTGTGGCTTCTCTTTTGAGAAGTTCCTAGATAGGATTTTGCCTACTTTTCTATTGTGTGCTTATTGCTTTCTTGCTGATTTGATACTAATATGCAATGCCTGTTAGATATATAGTATATCATATGTCATATGCCATGACATATCACTCACTAACCATATGTCTTTATATCCTAAGTGGTAGCTTTTGTGGTTCATTTCTATGGTAGTATTTGGTCACCAAGCATCTCAGGCATAATTCCTTGGAATTAATTAATAGTTGTCTTCCTAGTTAGAGCCTTTCTGTCTTAAGATAGCTGTCTCTCCTCCATGGTCACAGACACACCCCCTTTCTCCTGACTATTGACGATCACGGTTTTCACATTCTCCATTCCTCTAAGCTCTATCTGGAATTGATGAGTTATTCTTTATTTGGTGTGTTGCATACTTTATTGTAGAGACCAGATAATGTCAAAAAAGTAGCCTGAAGGAGGAAGCGCTTGTTTTGACTCCATTTCTGTCACTGCCCGGGTTTCTAGGCTGAGCTCCCAGACAGAGCATCATGCTCTCTAGTCAACACTGTTGGTCCCCTGTTCCCTACCCAGTTACATAAGAAAACACTGTCCTAAGCACTTCCCTCCAGTGGGCCCTCAGTTACAGCCCTGGGAGTCCAGCACCCTTTTGACGTGGTTCCTATGGGGAAAGGTGGGCTGATGTCCTAGCAACAACAACTAGGGACCAGCTTCAGGATTACAGCTCTCTCTCCTGTCCTGTGGCTCAGAAAGACCTTTCTGGTTAGCTGCAGAGTCCTCGGGATGTAAACACAGGCGACCTGATTTTGCCCTCCACTTCCTCCTGAGTCAGAACCATTTGGGGTTAACTCAGGAAAGGGGCTAAAATAAGCCTTGAAATCAAGCAGCCTTGATGACAGGCAGTTGTTGTGCTTGAGTGACTGCCATGATGGCTCTCTGGTTATAAGGACAGCACTAATCTCATCTCTGGAGAGCAGCCATGGCCGTCAGCTCCTCCCCTGTAGAGACAGGAGATACCAGGTTTCTCACAGGACCTGCACATACGTTCAGCATGTCTCACCTGGGCACTGTGCACTGACGTAGAGGCCCAGGTACTCTAGAATCCTCAGCAT